>NC_057742.1:27391445-27411950 GCF_004010195.1 Chiloscyllium plagiosum
TGTTTCAAGACATCCAGCACTTTCTCCTCTGTAATATGGACATTTTTCAAGCTGTCACCATCTATTTCCCTACATTCTATATTTTCCATGTCCTTTTCCACAGTATATACTGATGCAAAATACTCGTTTAGTATCTCTCCCATCTCCTGCCGATTTTTGACAGGCCCTATTCTGTCCCTAGTTACCCTTTTGTCCTTAATGTATTTGTAAAACCCTTTGGATTCTCCTTAATTCTATTTGCCAAAGTTATCTCATGTCCACTTTTTGCCCTCCTAATTTCTCTCTTAAGTATATTCCTGCTGTCTTTATACTCTTCTAAGGATTCACTTGATCTATCCTGTCTATACCTGACATATGCTTCCTTCTTTATCTTAACCAAACCCTCAATTTCTTTAGTCATCCAGCATTCCCTATACCTACCAACCTTTCTTTTCATCCTAACAAGAATATACTGTCTCTGGACTCTCGTTATCTTATTTCTGAAGGCTTCCCATTTTCCAGCTGTCCATTTACCTGTGAACATCTCCCCCCAATCAACTTTTGAAAGGTCTTGCCTAATACCATCAAAATTGGACTTCCTCCAATTTAAAACTTCAACTTTTAGATCTGGTCTATCTTCTTCCATCATTATTTTAAAACTAATAGAATTATGGTTGCTGGGCCCAAAGTGCTCCCCCACTAACACCTCAGTCACCTGCCCTGCCTCTTTTCCCAAGAGTAGGTCAAGTTTTGCACCTTCTCTAGTAGGTATGTTCACATACTGAATCAGAAAATTTTCTTGTAGGCACTTAACAAATTCTTCTCCATCTAAACCCTTAACACTATGGCAGTCCCAGTCTATGTTTGGAAAGTTAAAAAACCCTACCGTAACCACCCTATTTTTCTTACAGATAACTGAGATCTCCTTACAAATTTGTTTCTCAATTTCCTTCTGACTATTGGGAGGTCTGTATGTTTACCAGATAGAAATTGCTGAACGCTGATTATCTGAATCTTACATTCTACCCGTTCATTCACCCAGCCTTTAGTTTGTGCCTTGATTACTAAAATAACTGTACAGAGACCGATATCCCGTCACCAAGTCACCCTTTATTTCCTTGTGTACAGTAAAATGCCTGTGGCCAGCCAGCTCAGAGTCAGTCCCTTAAACAGAAGAGATTCTTGCTTATTTGTTTTTATTTTGCACCTCCAACCCACATTCCTCTTCCTGAAACTGGATGCTAAATTCAACCACATTATGGTCACTGTTTTCTAGAGGATGTTTTATTCTGAATTTATTTATTCAACCTGTGTTATTATCCATCACCAGATCCATGGAAGCCTTGCCTTTGATTGGATCTGCATCATATCATTCTAGAGAACTATCTAAAGGCCCAATGAATTATTTTTATGATCATCTCAGTCAATGTGACTTTCCTAATACAAACATCACTCAACATTAGTACACTGCCTTTTTTACATGTCCTAATTTTCTCATGATAGCTTTTTTTAGGGAGTGCAATAACTGTACAGAGGCCGGTATCCTGTTATCAAGTCACTATAAAATGGCCATATTCTAGATTAGAATGGTGCTGGAAAAGCACAGCAGTTCAGGCAGCATCGGAGGAGCAGTAAAATCGATGTTTTGGGCAAAAGCCTTTCATCCTCCATTCCTGATGAAGGGCTTTTGCCCGAAACGTCGATTTTCCTGCTCCTCGGATGCTGCCTGAACTGCTTTTCCAGTGCCACTCTAATCTAGAATCTGGTTTCCAGCATCTGCAGTCCTTGTTCTTACCTATAAAATGGCCGTAACCAGTCAGCTCAGATTCCGTTCCTTGAACAGAAGCGATTCTAATACTCCTGTTTATTTTGGTCAGCCACAGCTTTCCTGATTGGCCAAGATTAACAACCTAAATAAGGATCTCATAGTTAACACGATCCATCTGGTTCCAATCACTATGGTTACTTTGTGCTCAGGAGAGAGGGCCCATTCTCTCACTTTCACACCTTCATTTACACCCAATTTACATGTTTTTTTTTCTTTCACCATCATTATCTTTTGTATTGAATCTCTACATCTTCTGTTCCTTTCGCCCCTCCTCCACCTCAGACAAATGTACATCAAGAAAAGTTCCAACTCTTACCAGGTCTGAAGAAGGATCAGACCAGACTCAAAACATTTCCGAAAAAAAGTGGTGCATGCTGGAAATCAGAAACAAAAGCAGTTTCTATTCTCATTTCAAAACATTTACTGTTTCTCTTTCTACAGATGCTACATATCTGCTGAATTTCTCCAGCATTTTCTGTGTTCACACCAAATTGTCTGCTGTGTTTTGCTTTTACTTTAGCATAAGCACAATTTAATGTAATTGTGAATGCAATATGGCAGGGTCCTATGTGGAGATATAGTCCAGATAGAGGTATATATATATATATATATAGAGAGAGAGAGAGAGAGAGAGAGAGAGAGATAGCCCTTCCAGCTTGATGTCTCACAAGATCATGTCTCACATCAGCTGAACCCAGTATAGAACTGCGTAAAATCAGTTCCACAATGAAATACATTTAGCACATGCAATATAAACCAAATAACATGCCTCTACTAAAAGTTTGGGTTCCGTGGGTGGATTTTTTCCAGCCCTTAAGTATGTGGGCAATGGCAAAGAAGTTGAGAAAATACAGGGCGTGGAAATATCTGATTCCTGACTTCAAGAAAAGAGTTCCAACTTTCCCCTTAATGTTTCAACGAAGAGTTTCGACTTTCACTAATCGATGATAATGACCTTATTTCAAAGCATCTCACTATTAGCTAATCTTACCTCATTTATGTGTAACTAGTAATTCACCTATCAGGTTCTGAGCAACTACACAGCGTCAATTCCTGTCAGGGCCATCAGAGCCATTACCTGGAAGATACAGCTTACTAGTTGCTTCTATGGCCTTCATTTTAAAGTCCACTCATGAACATCTCATTACATGCTTAATGGATAACATCTACCTTTGCCTTTCATCCACAGAAGTCAGCACTGGCCAAGCATCACCCTGACCATGTCACCATGACTAACGTTGGACCAACTCACATTGTACTTTAGCACTTCACATTACACTTCAATCATCTTTCCCTATTGCTCTCTATGTGGGAACACATGTTCATCTTCCAGCTCTTAGATTCTTCCTTAGTGGTCACTCACTTCTGCTTACTTTGAGGTCCACACTATCTCAGGCTTGCGTTTTCTTTTTGGTACATTGCCACTTTAATGAAAGCCCACAAGCTCATAGAATCTTTAGATTTCATTCTTTGCAAATTTGCAGATTTCAATCTTGAACGAGCAACAGGATCTTCTCACAAGAGGAGTCACTCCAACATTAGTTCTGCCCCCCTCTGCCTGGTTATGAGGGACTATCTCTTGGAAATGTAACACCAATGTTACACCTACCGCACATGCCAGTAACTGATATGGAAGCACATTACATGAACTTCAACCAAATGGCCATGAATTATAGTCAAAGGCATTAGTGGAATGAAGGACATCTAGGGGGTCAGTCAGATGTACCACTCCAAGGGGCTTGTCTGCTCTCAGTCTGGGTGTTTAGGCCATGGTCTGTCAGGCACTTGATGAGACCAGGGTCGGCAGATGTACATACTGACATTCTGGGGATGGACAATAGTCAGTCCTGAAGGTCAAGAAAAATTGGTCCAGGAGTTACAGGCACGTCACTCAGAGCACTGTAGAGACACCAGCATTCCTGAGCAATGCTCATCCAGAGCTCTCCTTATAACTCAGTTCAGGAGCTTGACGGCATCAAGGGGTGAGCGATGTTGGGATGGGGTGCAGTCTACCACAGTCAGTTCTGGGGGTTGGGTAGTAAATGTCAAGGTGATTTATCAGGAGGCAGTCCATGCAGTGAAATGAAAAGTAGGTGAATCAATCCCAGAATGGGCTGCATTATGTTTGGACATTGTATGATGACAGTGAATGGAGAGCACTCTATACAGTGTAGGAGGGCACTGGGTACTGTGGAGAAGTGGGATGTTCATAACTCACCACTACCTTGGATTCAATGAGGAACAGTGCTGTAAGCCAACGACTGAGGGGAAAAATGGGATATGGTCCATTAAATTAAAGGGTTGGCTGTGAAAATAGGGACTCTGAAAGCTGATAAGGTTGACAGGGACATCAATACAAAATGGCCACTTCAGAGCTGAGGTGACGTGGTCTCCACTGGTGTCTGCATAAGAGAAACAAGGTCACTGATCGTGTAATAGGGGTAGACGTTTGAGCACCTTAAGAATAAGTGAGCACAGGTGGCAATGGAAGAAACAGAGCAGCAGAGTGTGATAAAACTTTCTGGATTGCCAGGACATGACAGTCCCAGCCTCCCCAATTGGCCAGTGTTTATCATTTCCAAGCATCTCGATGATCTCCTCATCCGTGGTGAGGAGCCAAACGTCAGCCTCCCCAGTGGCCATCTTGGCTCTTTCTGTCTAGTTCTGAGAGCTTTTATGCTTCAATGAGACAAAGGGATAGATTTAGCGAGGTGAAAGTGGATGGAAAAGCTGATAGTGGTGGCAGCAGGAGAGATGCTGAGATGACCCAGTGAGTGAGGACAAAACACGTGGGGTTGGAAGGTTATTATTTTTGGAGAATAAGGTGAATGACAGCCATTGAATGGAGAAGCTGTATGCAATCCTGAGAGTTACAAGCCATTTGTTTTGGTGATGTCAGTATACAGTGGCAGTCCAGTTACCCATGTAGAGGACGGGCATTCTTCCAGCACACTTGGGAGATTTCCTTTTTCTGATTCTCACTGGGTGCCGGCTGACTGGGTGTGATAGTGTGACTTCCTTTTGCCAGCGTGCAGGAAAGGGGATGGTCCTTCTCTCCACCTCTCCAATCAAGCACTTCTGCCTCTGATACCATGTGAACCCCTTGGGACCAGATTATATTGTTAATGAGGTGAGCAGCAGACATTCACGTGAGAGACGTCACTGTGATTCCTAACAGGATACTTGACATAAAAACCTCTGAAGGTAATACTTAGCCTAAAAAAGCAAATATTTGGCCCTGTGTTCATTGTACAAGGACAGAAATCTGGAAAAGGCTGAGAACAGCAAGGAATCCATCCCTGCACTGGGGAATTCAGATCTATTTATAAAACAGCTCATAAGCAGTATTGACAACGTGAGTTCCTTATCTCTCAACACACACTGGCAGGGCTTAAAAAAGAAATCATCAAGAGAATATCAAATGCAGGAGAGAGGCTAAAGCTGGAATAAAAAAGGCTAGGAGGAAGGATGAGGATAAGATGGCAGTTTGCTCTAAAACAAAAAGTAAAATGTTGTTCAAACATATTAATAATAAAAGATTCGTGAAGGATGACGTGGAGCCCAGAATGAACAAGCAGGGTAAGCTGTGCATTGAAACAAAGAATATGGCAGAGGTACTAAATGAATATTTTGCTTCTATCTTTACAAAACTGTAGAACTTGTTAAGGGGGCCGCTATTTTACTGGGAATGTATTATAGGCCACCAAAGAGTCAACAGGAAATAGAGGAGAAAGTATGTACACAGTTCACAGAGGTGTGTAAGAGTAAAAATCGGTTAATTATAAAAGGGAGTTCAATTTTCCCAACATAAATTGGGATAGTCATAGTGTTAATAGTTTAGAGGGGGCAGATATCTTGAAATGTATCCATGGGAGATTTTTGTATGTAGAAGGTCCAACAAAGCATGGCGCAGTGTTGGATTGGGTTCTGGGAAAAGAAGGTGAACAAGAGTTCGATGTGGCAGTAGGGGGAGCACTAGGAAATAGCGATCTCAACATGGTATGGTTCAAATTTGTAATGGACAAGGATAAAATGGCTTGCAAAAGGCGGCTTTGAATTGGGGGAAGGCAGATTTTATTAGAATGCAGTGGATCTGGCCACGGTGGACTGGCAACAGCTCCTTGTGGGTAAGTCCACAGCAGAGCAAAGGGGAGCATTCAAAAAGGAGCTGGGGAGAATATAGGTCCAACATGTACCCTTAGAGGGAAAAGTGGGAACAATAAGTTCAGAGAACCATGGATGTCTAGGATAAAGAAGAGTAGAGTCTTGGCAAGTACACAGCGAGCAACTCAGCTGTGGCCCTAGAGGAATACAGGAAGTGCAGGAGGGAACTTAAGAAAGCAACTAGAAGAGCAAAAAGGGGCTATACAAAAGTAGTTGCAAACAGGATTAGGGAGATACTTAATAAATACATTAAAGGGAAGAGGTTAACCAGGGAAAGAGTAGGGCCCATTAGGAACCAAGTGGATGACCTGTGTGTGATGCTGCAGGATATTGGAAGGATGTTCAATGTCTTCACTCAGGAAAAGGAGAACATTGGTACAGAATTCAGGAAAAGGATCTGTGAGGAACTAGCTCAGTTTGACATGGGAAATTGGGAGGAATTGGAGGCTCTATTTCACGGTGGTTCAGTGGTTAGCATTGCTGCCTCACAGCACCAGGATCCCAGGTTTGATCCCAGCCTTGGGCAAATGTCTGTGTGGAGTTTGCACATTCTCCCAGTGTCTGTGTGGGTTTCCTCCAGGTGCTCCGGTTTCCTCCCACAGTCACAAAGATGTGCAGCTCAGGTAAATTGCCCATAGTGTTAGGTGCATTTGTCAGAGGGAAATGGGTCTGGGTGGGTTACTCTTCTGAGGGTCGATGTGGACTGGTTGGGCCGAAGGGAACCTAATCTAATTATATCCCAGGCTGCTGAATGGGGAGGCAGGAACTCTGACACAAATTTTTAATTCCTTTATAACCACAGGGGAAGAGCCAGAGGACTGGAGGATGGCTAATAAGGTTTCACTTTTCAAGAAGAGTGGTAGAGCTGAATCAGGAAATTATAGATGGGTGAGTCTCGCGTCAGTGTTCAGGAAATTATTGGAGAAAACTCTGAAGGATCAAATTATTGCCCACTTGGAAAGGCCTTGATTAATTAGGGATAGTCGGCATGGTTTTGTCAGAGGGAGGACATAAAATGTGGCTCTGGATTAAGTACAATAGGCATTGTTATCCCTTTCACCTATTTCTGGCAGCATCCGAACAGCAAGTGAGTCGATGTTTCAGGCAGGACCCTTCTTCAGGATGGGTCCTTGATCCTCAGATGCTGCCTGACCCGCTGTGCATTTTCCAGCGTCACGTTTTATCAGCTCTGACTCTCCAGCATCTGCAGTCCTCACCTTTCCCAAAGGGAGCTCATGCCTAACAAAGTTGTTAGAATTTTTGGAAATCTGATTAAGTGTTTGAATGGGGACGTTCAGTTGATGTAGTTTATATTGATTATATATAGTTTATATAGGTCCCGCATTGGAGACTGATTGAGAAGATTAAAGCACATGGAATTGAGGGATATCTGGCAAGATGGATCAGAAACTGGCTTCGTGATAGGACAGAAAGAGTAGTGCTAGAAGGGCGTTCGAGTGACTGGAGGCCGGTGTCCAGTGGTGACAAAAGCATCAGCACTCGGACACTTATTGTTTGCTATACACAAGAACGATATAGATGAAAATGTAGGGGGGAATTGTTCAGCAAATTTGCAGATGACACTGAGATTGTTACAATGATAAATAGAGAAGAAGATGGTTACAGGTTACAGGAAGGTTGGTCAGATGGACAGACCAGTGGCAGATAATATTTAAATCTGATAAAGTGTGAGGTGATGCACTTTGGAAGAAGAAACAAGATGACGGAGTATTTATTGAATGGAATGAGAGGCTAAATAGGCTTGGATTATGGTCTTTAGAGCAGAGGCAACCGAGGGACAGTCACAATTGAGGTTTATAAGATTATGAGGAGTATGGACAGGGTGGATAGAGAGCAGCTGCTCCTCTCGGTTGAGGGGTCAGTCAAGAGTATGCAGTGTTTTCAGATAAAGGGCATTTGGGAAAAATCTTTTCACTCAGAGGGTGGTGGGTATCTGGAATGCACTGCCTGGGAAGATAGTGGAGTTTGGAAACCTTGCAACCTTTAAAAATATATTTGGACGAGTACTTCAAATATCATAACATTCAGGGATATTGGACAAGTGCAGGAAATTGGGATTTTTGCACTTCTAGTGGTGGTTATGTTGGTTCAGACTTGATCAGCCGAAGGGCCATTTCTGCACTGGATGAATCTATAAATTTAAAGATGGTGACAATGGCTCAATTGAAAAATGTTTGTTGAGCAACTGAGCAGTATAATGATAGGTAAAGAGGTGCTAAAAAGGCTGGCAACACTTCAGGTTGAGATGTCTCCAGGCCCAAATCGGATGCATCCTAAACTGCTGAGGGGGTAAGGCAGCAAATTGCGGAGTCATTGGCAGAAATTTTTCAGGCTTCCTTGGACACAGGATTAGTCCCAGGCGACTGGACAATTGCAAATGTGACACTATTGTTTAAGAAATGGGCAAAGGATAATCGAGGAATCTACAGACCTGTCAGCTTAACATCATTTGTGGGAAAATGTATGGAAGCCATAATACCATTTAAGAAACTTAAAGAAATACATGGCTTTGTCAAGGGAAGGTCATGTCTGATAAACTTTAAGTGAGTTTTTGATGATGTAACACAGGAGGTGGATGAGAGTAGTTTAGTGAATGTTGTGTATTTGGACTTTCAGAAAGCATGTGGTAGAGTGTCACATAGCAGGTTGGTTAGCAAATTAGAAATGTTTGTAATTGATGGGTCATTGTCAGTATAGATTAGAAACTGGCTGCGAGATAGGAAACAGAGGGTGGGTAAAGATGGGCATTTCTCAAACTGAGACAAGTGGGAAATAGTGTTCCCCAGGGATCAGTCCTGAATCCTTGCTTTCTCTGATTTATCTTCGAGGAGAAAGTGAGCCTCTTTCTCTGATTTATATCGACAATTTGCAGGTGGGTGTTGAGGGCAAAGTCTCTAAATTTGCAAACAATACTAAGCTAGGGAGAATAGTGAATTGTGAAAATGATATTGAGCAACTTCAGAGAGACATGGACAAGTTGGCCAAATGAGCAGACTCCTGGGAGATGAATTTCAATACAGAGAAATGTGAAGTAATGCACTTTGGGAAACGAAACATGGAGAGACAACGTCAGCTCCATGGTACAACTTTGAGGGGAGAATAGGAGGAGCAGAGGGACTTCAGGGTTCATGTGCTTAATACTCTGGAGGTTGCCAGGCAAGTTGAAACAGTTGTTAGGAAGGCTTATAGGATCATGGGTTTATAAATAGAAGCATGGAGCATGAAAGCAAGGAAGTGATGCTACACCTGCACAAATCACTGTTCAGACCACATTTGGAGCATCGTGTTCCTTTCTGGGCATCTCATTTATGGAAGAATGGTAAAGCCCTGGAGATAGCACGATGGAGATTTACTAGAATTATACCAGGAATGAGGGATTTTACATACGAAGGGAGATTAGAGAAATTGAGCTATACTCCTTGAAGCAGAGAAGATTACAAGAGATTTGAGGTATTCAAAATTATGAACAATTTTGACAGCGTACAGAAGGTTATTTTGTTTCTGTTGGAATGTCAGTAATTCTGTGTCAGAATTTCAAGATTGAGAGCTAGCAGTGAGGAGAAACTTCTTCACTCAAAGAAAGAGAATTTGGACTGTGCTACCTGGAAGGTTTTAAAAGAGCTGGATATATATTTGAAAGTGATAAATTTCAAGGGATATGGAAATAGGTGAAAGGGATAACAATGCACACCGGGAAGCCACCCTCTCAGGAAAGACTCACAACAAAACCTCACAGGAAGACCCTGTAGTTACCCAAGAAGATCCAGGAGAAGATGTCATCTGACCTGTATGGAAGAGCACCATCCCTGAGTCAGGGAGGAGGGAGATTCCAATGACTGAGTTCAAACACAGGTAATATCCTTTCACAGACCAATCAAGCTAGATAGAGAGTAAATATTGTGTGAATTTGGAAAATGCTCACATGGTGTTTTTAGTAAAGTTAATAAAATCGAGTTGAACCATAAAAGGAATTCTGTATCCCTCTGTCGGCCTCACCAACAAGAACACTTGTGTAAAATGCTTTTATTATGTAATCTGGTCCAAGTGTCCAAAGCAGACCACACAAGGCTTCACTAAATAGCACCAGCAGGTCTGACCCACTCACTCTCATCTGGGGAGTCCAGTGGCAATCTTCCAATAGTGCTGCCAGTTACAGAGTTGCTGGACTTTGATATCTCCCAGACGCACAGCATCTTCCCACGTCAGACTTCCCACTGGTGAAGCTGGGAACTCCAATGGCATTCAGCAGGCTGTCTAATTTGGATTTAATCCTGACATTGCTCCAAGAAGTATCTGTGGACAGTCCCGCTGCTGAGACCACAAAATTCTCTTGGCATGATTCCCTCACAGGCAGGTCTTAATATGACCATAGCACTTAAAGATGTTGTAAGACCTGAACCCTTATCAATGTTAAATTAGAAAGGAGCAGAACAGTACTTAATGGAAAGCAGTGAGACAAAAAGCAGGAAACTAAAGGACAGTCAGTCCATTTGTCATTGAGAAAATTCTGGAATCTATTATTAAGGAGGTTTCAAGAGTGCACTTAAAAAGTCTCAATTAGATGGAGTTATGATGATTTTGTGAAACAAAAAGCATATTTGAGTAATTTGTTAAGAGTTTTCTGAGGAATAACTAGCAACACAGATTAAAGGGGCACCTGCAGATATTGTGTACGTCACTTGCAAAAGACATTTAACAAGGTTCCACATCGAAAGTTATTACATAAAATGAGAGCTTATTGTGGAGGGGAAAAACACATGAGTATAGTCAAAGAGTTGGTTCGCAAACATGAAACACAGAGTAAGGACAAATGTTTCATTTTTGGTTGGCAAGCTGGCATGAGTAGGGTGTCTCAAAGATCAGTGTGGGGGCCTCAGCTATTTACAATGATCTGGATGAAGAGACCGAAAGCATTGTTTTAAATTGGCGATGGCACAGGCCAGGTAGGTGAATAAGTTGTGCAGTGGACATGAGGAGCTTGCAAAGGGATGTAGATACATTAAGTGAGTTGGCAAAAAAATTGGCACATTAACTGTAATGTAGAAAATGTGAACTCATTTGTTTTGACAGGAAAAATAGAAATTCCTGAGGAAGGGCTCATGCCCGAAACATCGATTCTCCTGCTCCTTGGATGCTGCCTGACTGGCTGTGCTTTTCGAGCATCTCACTCTTCCACTCTGATCTCCAGCATCTGCAGTCCTCACTTTCTCCTAGGAAAAATAGAAAGCAGACTATTACTTACAGTTGGAGAGATTACAACTCTCTGTCATACAGATATGAGTTGCATGGGGGTCAATTAGCTAGATTGCTGGTTTACAATGCAGAGTGATGCCATGAATGTCTCTCCTTCTCAACATTACCCTTACCTGATATGTGGGGACCCTCAGGTTAAACCACTACTATTCATCTCTCTCTAATGAGAGTGTGGGACTATGGTAACTTTAGCTTATGTGAATCACAAAATGTTAGTTTGCAGATAAGACAAGCAATTAGCAAGCTAAATTAAATGGTATCACTTAATACAAAGGATATTTAATGTAAACGTAAGTAAGTTTTGATGTGGTTGTACAAGGCATTGATGGGACCATATTCAGCGTCTATCATTGTGGTCTCCATTTTTAAGTAAGGACACAATTGCATTGGTCAGAGAGGTTTACTTGATTGACTGCAGAACAACAACTTCATCCAAGAGAGAAACAGTTTTTCAGTGGAGGAAAGATGTACAGACGTTCAGAAACAAGATAAAAAATTTCAAATCAAAGACCTACCAGACTTCCAATCAGAATCAAAATTATTCTGGGAAAATTATGTAACTTTCAGGTTACCTGTATTTGTGAAGTCAGAGATTTGGGGGTAAATGGATAATGGTAAACGCAACATTAGACATATACATTAATGTATAAATATTAATTTGGAAAAAATGTCTTGGGGCATATTTTGTTTCACATGATATCCTGAAAGAATTAATATTAAAGTCACATGACCTCTACTCAATCAGATAACAGCATAATCATTAGGTGGAAATTTCAGGAGTCTAACACAAAGTCTTCAGCAGTTCCAGCATCTGCTCCAGCATGGCCTTGGTCATGGCATACACAGCATTAAATGTGCGCTCCAGGTGAGTCAGAGGGTGGTGTAATGGTATCATGAGCCATGACTGGACATCCCTTGTTCCCCCAGTACCCAGCATTGTAAGGCTCCTGAATCCTTTAACATAGCAGGAACATGAGAGTGCTCCAGGATGTAGGAGTGATGGCAGCTGCCAGGGTAATGGGCACACACCTCTAGGACGGGTTAACAGTGATTGCAGATCACCTGAAGGTTGATCAAATGGACCCCCTTCCTGTTGATGAATCTGACAGCGTGGTGATACAGCCCTCTCAGTGCCACGTGTGGGAGGTTCAATGGCACCCTACTCCTGGGGGAACACAGTTTGTTCCTGAATCCTACTGCCCGGGTAGCACTGACCTCACCAAGGGGGGAGTGAAATAAACCCATGTGACCTTGTACAGATGGCATGGGGCACTGTCCTGATGGATTTGTGGGAGCACGACTGAGTGATCCCACACAGGTCACTTGTCACTCCTCAGAAGGAGCCAATAGCATCGACGTTTGAAGTAATGCTCAGCTCTTCCCGGCCACCAGGAGAAGAGAGCCTCCGGTTCCTGCAGCACTTAGGTCCTACTCTAGCTCCCTGCACTGTTCCATCTCAGTGTCCCGGGCAGGCAGAGCCTGCATCAGCATAGCACCTCACTCATCCCCAGGAAATGGAATTGGAGCAGAAAACTCTGGGCCTCCTACACACCCCTCCTGAGGGCCCCTGTGTCTGCGACCTCTCCCTGAGCTGGGTTCTCCTCATCAGCTGGATGCTGCTGCTGCTGCTGCTCCTGAGCTTGCTATTGGCCAGAGGCAGCACAGAGAGACCAGGATCCCACCAGCAGCAGGGCCAGGACTCTCAGTGGAGATAAACTGACTTGTGGACAGAAGGAGGGGAAGAGGTTCTCATATCTCCTAACACTCATCACTGACAAACCCTGAAGATGGGAGCTGAGAGCACCCCCGCCCCCACACTGCACCCAGATAATGAGGGACATGTTTCCATCATCCAGCCACATTCACGCTAAGAATGTACAGCAACTTGGTGAAGATGCCATGCCGGCTGAGTGACCACCCAACAACATCGAGAGGGGAGTGTCCACAGTGGTCTGAAACCCTTCCTGTCCCAGACCCACCACAAACATCTCACTGCATTCAGTACAGACCATTGTTCCTATTACACACATAACAGATGGTGAATTGATGTTACATGGCTCACACAGGAACCTTGCAAATTGCACAAGTGAAGGTTCCCCTTCAACCAACATGGGTCTTTTGGAATGTCATTGCTGCTCATTTCAACATAATTGAGATGGCCACGTTCACTTTGCTGATGGCATATTGCAAATTCCCTGTGACTGGGGACCAGACCCCTAAGCACTGTCAATCAGTATGCAGAGTAAATAGGTAATGAAATAAATGGCTGCAAATTAAATGGAGCTGTGTCTTGCAAATGCCCCCTTCATTTACTTGTTGCTACAAGGAGAAAGTGGGGAGTGCAGATGCTGGAGAGTCAAAGTCAAAATGCGTGGTGCTGGAAAAGCACAGCAGGTCAGGCAGCATCTGTGGACCATGCCCTGAACTGCAGTTTGCTTGTACGTAACGTGGAGCGAGCAGTGAACCGGATTCAGCAGGTACCTGTTCTGGTTTCTCGAGATCTGGCTTACTCGGAGAGAGTAGTAGTATTAATGAGGCGATTTGGGCCATCGGCAAGGCACTAGACCCCTTTATCTGCCTTGCAAGAAACTCAAAAGCTTCTGGAAAGTGTGAAAGATGGAGCAAGATGCTCCCAACGTAGAGATACACACATAGCCAGATTTCTCGTTTAATTCTGCTACAAATCTCAACAGAGCCCATGTTGCTCAGACTCCTGTAAGATTCTGTCCTGTGTTTCAGAAATCCAATATCCGCAGTATTTTTGAACTGCAGTCAAGATTAGAGTTGTGCTGGAAAAGCACAGCAGGTCAGGCAGCATCCGAGGAGCAGGAAAATCAACGTTTCGGGCAGAAGCCCACTCTAATCTTGACTCTAATCTCCCAGCATCTGCAGTCCTCACTTTTGCCCTTTTGAACTGCAGTCATATGTAATCATGAGTGTGCAGAGTCACAGAACGTTATCATTTTCTCATGTATAATATGCATACATAAAAGAAATTGCAGTTTTGTGGTTCGAGGCACAGGGTTCTGCTTAAGTGCCTTTGTCTGGTAGTTTTCAGACAAATTGCTGTGGGGCGGGTTAAAAAATCAAAATCAAAATGAGCCCTTTGGTCAGTGAATGGCCTTTCAGATTTCAGAACAAATTGCAGAGCTCGATGAACTCTTCATAGACTCATCACTGAGAAGTTTGTTGGAATATTTTATTAACAGTTACCTCACTGAAGTGGTCTTCTTGCCGTTAGAAGATCGAATGCCTTTCAGCTGATAGGGAGAGGTGAGGTAACACAAAACAGATGAATGCCACAAGACGACATCAGGACCTGATTCTCTTCTGCTGGATAACAGTAACACCAATTACTTCATTGAGTCACGAGGTTTCATGACTGCAAGCCAAATTCTTTACTATTTCATTTTGTGAATCATTATTTATTCATTACCAAATATTATTTTACTGTTAAGGTTCATAATCCTGTTATCTGTGCTTTAGGATTGAGCAGTGACCTGTAGCTGGCTTGCTTTTGGTACAGGCCTGAATCCTCTACATGGAACATCATGTGTCCTGAAATTCAGAGGAATACAGTCAACACTATAGGCTCAAACCGGTCAGAATAAAGGCAAGGCTAACGTAAATATTTCACGGTTGGGAGTTGAATCTTGACAGGGGGCATGCTGCAGAGGCGGGGGCAGGGAAGAGGAATATTTTTCAGGAAATCTGGAAGTTTGAGTTTCCCCACATGCTGTGGGGTTTTGACTTCACAACATCCACAGTTTTGTTTTGACAGGTTCCCTGTCTGGAAGTTAAACAAATTGATAGGGTTGGCTTTCTGACATGACAGAGAGGACATCCCAGCTGCAAGCTGCTGGGGAGGGAGGCTTAGAGGAGGATGATCCAGACCCTAGCTGGGCTAGAAGGGAAGGTGTAAAAGCAGGAGATCTCATGACATGGGTGACTTGGGGTACCAAACACAAGCACTTACCTTTTCTCTGAAGCTGACCTCGCCCTCCTTTCATTTGACTTTTCCCCCTAAGGCATGAGAAACCTAATCTGATCAGGTAAAACCGGTAATACAGGTTCAACAACAGTTCAGTCTTATTGAAATATTAAATTCACCATCCCTGTTCCTGGAAGTCTATTTTCTGCTCTGTCCTTTGTCTTGCTTCTATCAAACCCAGGAATGAACAGATTGAAGCTAAGGGAGCAAGTTTCAATAAAGTTTAATACCTTATCTGACCCCCAACTCATTCCATTTTTTGGATTAAGATTCTGTCTTACTTTTGTGTACATTTTAAAGATACTGTATAAATGCAAGTTGACATTGTTGGTAATACATTATTTGAAGGAGAGGGTAGGGACCGCAGATGTTGGAGATCAGAGTCGAGAGCATGGTTGCTGGAAAAGCACAGCCGGTCAGCCAGCATCTGCAGAGCAGGAGAATCAATGATTCAGGTATAAGCCCTTCCTCAGGAATGAGGGTTGTGAGCTGGGTGACTGAGAGATAAATGGGAGTGGAGTGGGGCTGGGGGGAAGGTAGCTGAGAATACAATAGGTAGATGAAGATGGGGAGAAGGTGATAGGATGGAGAGGAGGGTGGAGCAGATAGATGGGAAAGACGATGGACAGGTCAAGAGGGCGGTGCTGAGTTGGAGGCTTATGACTGAGATAAGGTGGGGAGAGGAGAAATGAGGAAACTGGTGAAATCCACATTAATCCAAGGGGTTGCGTGGTCCCAAGGTGAAAGATGATGCAGTCTTCCTCCAGTCATTCGGTGGTTAGGGTTTGTCGATGGAGGAGGCCCAGGACCTGCATGTCCTTGGTGGAGTGGGAGGGGAAGTTAATGGGCTCAGCCATGGGCCGGCAGGGTTGGTTGGTGCGGGTGTCCCAGAAATGTTCTGTAAAAACATTCTCAGACCCTCAGCCCACTAGCCTCATTCCTGATGACGGGCTTATGCCAGAAACGTCGATTTTCCTGTTCCTTGGATGCTGCCTGACCTGCAACGCTTTTCCAGCACCATACTTGCAAATAAATTATTTGAAGTATGTATTTTGGCAAGAAAAATAATTTTTAACAAGTAGCATTCTGCACATATTATATCTGGTCATGTTCTTACTTTTGGTAGTGTCCAATTCCGTCAGTCCTTGTAAATGTTTCCTGGTTATATTGAGTACCCAATATCACAGAATGAACAGTATATCAAGGCAAATACTGCTAATTGCATAGAATCCCAATACTTATAACAAACATCTAAAGGGGATGTCTCCTGTACAAATAGTACATCTCTCCTAAATTTTGTTTCACAGCTAATTTGAAAGATATGAATGTACAAGAAAATACATAGAGGTTTACAAAATTATGAGGGGCATGGATACAATAAATAGACAAAGTCGTTTCTCTGGAGTGGGGGAGTCCAGAACTTGAGGGCATAGGTTTAGGGTGAGAGGGGGAAGATATAGAAGAGACCTAAGGGGCAACTTTTTCATGCAGCGGGTGATACATGTATGGAATGAGCTGCCAGAGGAAGTGGTGGAGGCTGGTACAATTGCAACATTTAAAAGGCATTTGGATGGGTATATGAATAGGAAGGGTTTGGGGGATATGGGCTGGGTGCTGGCAGGTGGGACTAGATTGGGTTGGGATATCTGGTCGGCGTGGACGGGTTGGACCGAAGTGTCTGTTTCTGTGCTGTACATCTCTATGATTCTATGACATGCACTGACTCATAAATGTACTCTGTTACTGAACTCTATCTTAATTGGCTTCCTGATCTCTACCTACTATAAGTTGTAATTTATCCAAAACTTCTGCTCCTATCAAACCTGATGCTCACTGGTCTCGTATGCCTCCTGGTTCCACAGTGCTTCAAACATATAATTCTAATGCTAGTTTTTAAATTTCATCGGGTTTTCAACCCTCCATTTCTCTGTAACGTCCTCTAGCTTCACAATGTTTCCTCTGTTCCTGAACTCTATCTTAATTGGCTTCCTAATTTCTACCTACTATAAGTTGTAATTTATCCAAAACAATGCGATCACTGTCTTGCAGTTACATCCAAAAATCCATAATTCATTATAATTGCATTTTAAAATGATATTTTAATGCATCAATCTTCCTGCTGCCTCTAGCACTTTAGATTAGATTCCCTACAGTGTGGAAACAGGCCCTTCGGCCCAACCAGTCCACACCGACCCTCCGAAGAGTAACCCACCCAAACCCATTTCCCTCTGACTAATGCACCTAACAGTATGGGCAGTTTAGCATGACCAATTCACCTGCACATCTTTGGACTGTGGGAGGAAACCCACGCAGATACGGGGAGAACATGCAAACTCCACACAGACAGTCGCCCAAGGCTGGAATCCAACCTGGGACCCTGGCGCTGTGAGGCAGCAGTCCTAACCACTGAGCCACCGTGCCACCGCTTGTATTCTCAATGTGGGAAGATTGTAGAAAAGTGGAGCAACCAATCCCTGATTATCTTGAGAATGGTTCATCGTTTGATGGATGTGCGCTAGGAATTATGCCTATCATTCTAAAAGGGAGAATCACAGAATTGTTTTGACATAGATTAGATTACATTACAGGTTTAGATTACATTACAGTGTGGAAACAGGCCCTTCGGCCCAACAAGTCCACACCGACACGCCGAAGCGCAACCCTCCCATACCCTTACATTTACCCCTTACCTAACACTACGGGCAATTTAGCATGGCCAATTCACCTGACCTGCACATCTTTTGGACTGTGAGAGGAAACCGGAGTACCCAGAGGAAACCCACGCAGACACAGGGAGAACGTGCAAACTCCACACAGTCAGTCGCCTGAGGCGGGAATTGAACCCGGGTCTCCGGCGCTGTGAGGCAGCAGTGCTAACCACTGTGCCACCGTGCCGCCCACAAAAGTCTGATGCGCTACCGACTGAGCCACCTGGGCTATTCAGCCCATCGTGACTGTGCTGGTTCTATTAACTAGTGCCTGTTTCCTGCCTTTTCCTACATCCTTGTACAGTATAGAAAATCACAGAACACTTTACGAACTTAAATGTACAGTAAAAAATTATTTGTCCCATCATGGCTGTTTGTGCAGGTAGTCTCAGCATCACTGCTTTCAGTCTATAAGTCTGCATTACCTCCCTGTCACATCCCCCTGAACCTATGAAAAGGGACACTTTTAGTTTTAAAAAGGAACATGGAGTTTGGATAATCTACCTTGATAAGACAGACTACTGGGAGGTTTCAGAGGATGGTCAAGTGGATTTTTCTCGTGGTGTCTGTCCAGACAGAGACTGATTATATCTGAGCAATTCTCTGGGAAATCATTAAAACGTAAAGTTCGTTTTTGCAGATGTTGCATTTTAGAAACTTCAGTATGCAATACATGACTTGTGGAGTTCACAGTTACCATTGGGCTACGTGTTTTAGAGAAACTGAGACAAAATTATCACCCAGGTTTGGGCATGTATTTGGTTTAGCCAAAATGGTACCAGAGCCCTGATCCTGGAAGTCCTGGTATTGAATCCAGTACTTACCATTTTCACCGGAGGCTGGAAGGTGAGAGAGTGGGTGATGAGAACAGTAGCAGTTTATAAGTTGAACATCAATAGTGTGTGTCACTTGTGAAAGTTCAGCTGCCTTCAGAAAATTCTAATTTTTACTGGTGGGATGACCAAAAAGTGAAGGCATAAACTGGTCAGAAGTCTTGGAAAAGATAAGGTGCTCTTTTGGAGAGGTGAGAGGCCTTTTCTCGATAGCATCAGGCACCCCTTGAGTGACATTAAGATGTTTTTTTGTTAGAATGAATATCATTTGGGGCATATAAAATGTGGAGAAATGCATTGGAACAGTTATGTTGTAAAGGCATTGACATCTGTTTGGAACAATCCAGCTGTCAAGACAGGCTCCATCTGATCATGAAAGGCACAGCACTCAAGGAGTTAATTATCCTTCATCTCTCTGCTGTCCATAACACCTATCTCGAAATGCCTGTTCAACAGCTTTTCAAATTATTTATGCCATCAAATGGAGCATTTTAGATCTCAATAACGATCTGAAAAGAAATTTTCTCATCATCTCTCCAGCTCTTTCTCCATTGATTTAAATCTGTCACCCACTTGTCAGAGGGAACAGATTTTCTCCATTGACTGAATGAAAGCCTCTCATCATCTTGAATGTCTATTTATATATCTAAAGAAACTCTTCAATTTTGTCCCTTAAGTGATTATTTGGAATGTGAGTACCAGACTGTTTTAATTCAGAAAGCATTGCAAATTTGACGAATATATTTTCTAATCAACCAGTTCAGAAATGTTATTACACACCTCTGGATCTGGTGGGACTTGAACATAGGCCTCCTGGTTCTGAGATAGGGGTACTAGCACTGCACCACAACCCTGTTCCCAGAGCTGCCTAAGCTTGACTTTATCCATAAAAATACATTTCCCAGCAAGTGTCGACTATACAACCAACAACTACTGGGAGTTTAATTTCTCCATCATTCTAGAATGGACAAAAAGCCAGAATTCACTGCAGCTGGCAAACAAACATTGTCTGCCATTCCTTAAGTTTGTCTTGCTCATTTAATTTGCATGTTTTTTTTTAGTAGAAAATACAACAGTTTCAAGGTCCAAACACACTGTCTATGGGACATGGAGGAGCAGTATGAACAGAATAGCTAATTCAATGTTGTTTTGTTCTATTCAGTTACAGACATGTGAGGACTGTGTATAGAATGAACTCTCACTGAGTCTGAAGCTCCAAGTTTGACTTCTACCCCATTAGCTGACGGCCATGGAAGGTCTAGAGAAAATACAATCAAACGCATCGTCCAACAGGCTGTCTGCAGCCCACTGAGGAATCCAATGTGGTTTCATTAGGCTATTATTCACAAATATAAGCAAGTGTGACTGGACAATTTTGTAAGGAGCTGCTCCTCCAATCAGAGGCCAGTGCTTTCCTGTATTAGATGCTGATAGGTTCACCATCAACTGTGGTAAAAACAATGACTGCAGATGCTGGAAACCAGATTCTGGATTAGTGGTACTGGAAGAGCACAGCAGTTCAGGCAGCATCCAACGAGCAGCGAAATCGACATTTCGGGCAAAAGCCCTTCATCAGGAATAAAGGCAGTGAGCCTGGAGCATGGAGAGATAAGCTAGAGGAGGGTGGGGGTGGAGAGAAAGTAGCATAGAGTACAATGGGTGAGTGGGGAAGGGGATGAAGGTGATAGGTCAGGGAGGAGAGGGTGGAGTGGATAGGTGGAAAAGGAG
>NC_057742.1:27414726-27418652 GCF_004010195.1 Chiloscyllium plagiosum
CAGGTGAGTGGCGCTGGTGGGGGTGGAAGTGGTGGTGACCACGGCAGTAGGGGTGGCGGAAGTCACTGAGCATGTGGCATCAGCGATGATGTGAGGGGCGGAAGTGATGTCACGTGTGATGCATGAACTAACCATCAAGATTTGAAAAGTGAAACAATGAGAGAAAAGTCCAGATTTCTGCCTAAAGTTTGAACGACATGATGCAAGTGGCCTGTCAAGGTGGTGGACATGTTGCTATACAACATTGGGCTACATCAACATGACAGCGGCAGCATGTACCAGCAGCTTAGGTGGCAAACAACCTAATATACTTCAACCAATGGCTGTGTCTATAAGTCGAAAGGGAGTGGTCCTCAATCAACTCAATGAGGACTGTTGTCAGTCAGGGTCTCCTTCTACGGTCAGTTTAGGGTAAGGTCCGATCTCAGTCCAGAGTTTGGGCATGGTCAGGCAGAATCAGGGGTTCCAATTCATTACTGTCCAGAGTGTGGGTCACGGTCACTCCTATAGTTTCAGTGCAATTACTCAGAGGATTACTGATAAATCAGTCAGCGAACGATACATCACTCAGAGGATTAACCACTCATCCATCTGTCCTGTTCCTCCCACCAAACAAGCATGTTGACCACAGCCAGCTGGGAAAACAACAAGATGTTTGGCATGAGAGAAAGTATGGCACTTCCTTCGGCAGGGCCCTAACATAGCATGCCGCTAAGGATTAGTAGCCTGTAAAACTTGATTCAACTATAACAATTATTATGACAATCAGGCAGATGTTGATGTAAAATAGGAATCCATTTATGAACGTGAATTTCTTTCTCCAATTAAAAAGTCATCCGTGCCACCTCTATGCCCTCAGAAACTGTTCTTGTGTCCCTCCCACTACATATACCTTGAAAGGTTATTTGTGGCTGGCAGTGATTGACCTGATGCACAGCTGGACTTTAAAGATGGCACCAGTGGTAGGAATTCCAGTACCGGCAGTGGCAAGTACTTCTGCCACCAGTAGTGTAAAAGTTGAATTACGGATATGTGGTGCATGCGGAAAACAGTGCAGAATTCCATGAAATGACTTGCTGGAGCTCAAGAATGGAAACTGTCTATGAAACCTCTCGAAATTTATACTTAGCCAATTCTTGGTAAAGCTCAGCCTACATTACTCACTTGACACTCACATATTTACACTCTTGAGACTAAACATAATTAAAGAAAAGACATGCTAGCCTTTAATGTGTAAATAAGAACTTTACAGTTAATGTTGCAACTCTCTATGCCTCCTGTGAAAAAGTAGAAGGACCTGGAGAAGAGAGGTTGAAGAACAGAAAAATCCAGATCCATTAGGAGCATAAATAGAAAGAAAGAAAATTTGTATTAGAAACTGAAAGGATGAAAAAACGTAGACGGAAAGTAAAAATAGATCTCAAACAACAACAAAAAGCTGAAGGAATGAGATTTTAGCGAAAATGTGTTGCTGGAAAAGCGCAGCAGGTCAGGTAGCATCCAAGGAACAGGAGAAACGACGTTTCGGGCATAAGCCCTTCTTCAGGAGTCTTCTTCGGGCTTATGCCCGAAACGTCGATTCTCCTGTTCCTTGGATGCTGCCTGACCTGCTGCGTTTTTCCAGCTCTGATCACCAGCATCTGCAGTCCTAACTTTCTCCTCGGAATGAGATTTTATCTTTGCAATGGTTAATTTTCAGAATCTGAGGTAGCTTAGGAGTAAGTAAAGCTCATTATATCATTAGAAATGTTATTTAGACTGAAAGGGACAAACTTTAATTTCTGTGGTAAATCTAATCCTAATTGGGCAAACACAGGAATTTAACCTCAATTAAGCTATTTGCATGAATAGACAAATGGCAAACATACCATTTTCATGCGGTTTCCATATAGGGAAATTGAACTTGCCAGTTGACCTCCAACAATAAAGAAAAATATTAAAGAGGAGCCCCATGGAAATGTAACGTTCTGCTGCTAATCTCACCTCTGTTGATGTTATGAAACATGACATTTTAGAAGATTATTTGGTTGGTCAACCGTTGCCCTTTAACCTTTTACCAGTTGGTAATTGGCATCATTCACCCTTCCATTAGTTGCTCATTTTACCTGAGGGAGTAACCCAGAGGGAAAGAAGAAAAGTAAATAAATCAGTAATACTGGGAAAATGACATTCTGGTCGTACTAGATTGCAGTTCTGAGTATACAAAACAACTCAAATAAGCTGGCATCATTCATAGGTTTTGTAGGTTTTTTCCTTCTGAAAATCATGGACTATCCCTATTCCAGGTCTCTGTGAAGAAATACATGTCAGTGAAGCTGATTAAATTTAACCTTGATATTTCTATTCATAGAACATAGAACATAGAAGAATACAGCGCAGTACAGGCCCTTTGGCCCTCGATGTTGCGCCGATCCAAGCCCACCTAACCTACACTAGCCCACTATCCTCCATATGCCTATCCAATGCACGTTTAAATGCCCATAATGAAGGAGAGTCCACCACTGCTACTGGCAAGACATTCCATGAACTCACGACTCGCTGAATAAGTGTCATCGAGGTGACTCTGTTCCACAACCTGGGCTAGCCTACCCTTCACAGATCCAGCAAGACACAAGTGGAAGGAAGTCGTGCTGAGTCTCATATCATGGAGCCTGAAGCTGCTTTATTGCCTGCGTCTCACCCTGGAAACTGTGCCTCACCCCACTCCTATTCAATCCTGCCTCCCTACCCACATACTCTGAACATTTGGTCACCTCCATGTGGATGTCCATGCTAGGGCTGTGACTCAGGTAGGGGCTTCAGAATAGTGTTTTTCATTTTGGTTTCAACTCCACTCTATTTCCCATCCACTCGATACTGCGGCATGTATCATACTGACACTTCCAGGTGAAGGTTGTTACTGATTAATGTTGTAAGGTCAACTTATTGTTCATGTAAACACACATCCAGATGTATTGGAAACAACTGGAAGAAACAAGCAAATGTATTCAAAAGCAAGACTTACACAAAAATAATCAATAAAACCAATATAACAAAATATGACTATTGCAACTGATGAATACACAAATGAATTAATCAATAACATTTATAGACAGATTTGTAAATGACACACTGGTAAAGTTAAACATTTATAAATTAATAAACAGACACAAAGAATGCATTTAATATTAACACAGCTATAACTGCATTGGTAACAAACAGAACGCACAAAGCAGTTTGAAATAATACTTACAGTGTAGTTCATTAAATATGAAAGAGATACCTTGACCTAGCTGGTGGACTGTTTATATTTTATTTGAAAAATGTGGTGCTGGAAAAACACAGCAGGGCAGGCAGCATCCGAGGAGCAGGAGAGTCGACGTTTCAGGCATAGGCCCTTCTTCAGGGCTCATATTTTATGTATGTATATAATATATGATACATATATAATACATATGTATCATATATTATACACACACACATAAATAATGTATGTATTGTGTATGTACATTACCTATGTAGATTAATATGTAACAGACACAGTAGCCACCGAATATGAGACAGCAATTTGAAGGAGCCATGATGATGATCCAGGCTGTCTGGTTACAGGCCCATTAGCCTCTGAGAAGGGATTGGAGGGTTAGATTCCTCACCTTTAACTGGGCACATGACTACACCTGGGGAGCAGATAGGAATATACTTACCGGTAAAAGTGCTTACCGGTAGCGGGCAGCGGTGTTTTTTTTTCTCTTTCACTCTCTCTTCACAGAAAGAGCGGGAGCACCAGGGGGAAGTGACGACGACCAGAGGGGCAGCCGGGAAGGAAAGCGGTGAGTATTTATACTCACCCTTCGAAGCCGCCGGTCATCTCCAGTGCGAGCAGCAGCGAAGGTAAGACCGTTTGGTTTTAAAAGTGCTTACCGGTAGCGGGCAGCAGTGTTTTTTTT
>NC_057742.1:27420075-27426023 GCF_004010195.1 Chiloscyllium plagiosum
GCTGCATGTTCACCTACCTTATTTCGTATACTTCTTGCATTGAAGTATACACACTTCAAGCCACTTTCGTGTTTACAGGCACCCTCCTTTGAAATTGATGCCATGTTCCTAACCTCCCTACACTCCAGGTCCTGCACCCTAAAGCTACAGTCTGGGTTCCCATGCCCCTGCAGAGTTAGTTTAAACCCCCCCCAAGAGCACTAGCAAACCTCCCACCAAGGATACTGGTGCCCCTCTGGTTCAGGTGCAGACCATCCTGTTTATAGAGTTCCCACCTTCCCCAGAAAGGACCCCAGTTATCCAAATACCGGAATCCCTCCCTCCTGCACCTATTCAACTGTGTAATACTGAGAGGGTGCTACATTGCCAGAGGTGCCACCTCTTCATTGAGGCATTGATCTAAACCTCTGGGTTGCCTTTCATGTGAATGTAAATGATTTTAAAGAATAACCACAAAGATGAACAGAGGGGTTATCACCAATGTCCCAGTCAATACTTATCTCAAAATCAACCCCACTAAAGCCAAACTATCATCATCGCATTGCAGTTTTGTATTGCTGGATAGTGTCTATCTGGCTGGAAAGAACCTTTGGATGTTCTGGGCTCATGAAAGGCGCTGTGTAAATGCAAGTGTTTCTTTCAGAAAAGAAAAAGTATTTGACCATTTGGTGAATGTAGGCTGGCATCACTGAGTGCATCACTGAGATTCTCATTCAATTTACAACAGGCTGCTGCTACCTGCAAAATGCTGAAAAAAACTCTGGCACCAGAAAATCAGGTTCAAAGTTCATCTATTGAGATTATCATGTTAACTTTAAAGCTGGAAATGTCCATAAAGAAGAAAGGTTATCCACTTGTTAAAAGATGTGTTAATGGAATGTACTTACAAAACTACTCCTGTTTTTCTTTATCAGGATTTATTATTCATCAAGCAACATTCTACAGCAAGTTATGCTTTTAGCTTCACTTCAAAATATCAATGAAACAATCATGTTATAAGATGTAGTTTTATTTCACGTCTAAGTATATTTAAAGCATTGTAGGGTGTTGGATAAATGCTCAGGTATTGTGAAGGGGCAAAGACTCAATAGGTACCGAGCAATTGACATTGCAAATTAACTTTGATTTCTTGGAAGCACTTCATAAATCATGCAATCCAATTATTCTAAACACCCCATACCTAAGCAGTGAATTCTTCTGACCTTTCACCTCGAACGTCAGAATAGCATTTCCTCTTGATGCCAGCACTTTGTTGATTTTTAGACAAACAGTCAGACATGTTTATTTGTTTAGACTTAACAAATTAAATTATCTAAAGTCTCAAGTTCTGAATTGGTTCCAGACAAACATTGTAATTTTTACAGATGTGCACACCACACGGTCAAAACTGGATCCCTGCTGCTGCCACTTAATCATTGGAGAACTGAATCATGCACTCTCACTGGAATGTGGGGCTACTGGAATTCCCCAGGAACCAAAACAACATCTTCTTTGCGATTGCACTGATGCTATTCAGTAAGTTTCAATATGCAGAGTAATTGGTGCAAAGGAACTACCAATCTGTATTTTGGGGCCCTAGCATAAGGATTTTGATCATGAAAACTTGAAAAATGGTCTTCTTTTGCATGTTGTTTCCAGTTGCAATGGATTTATTTACAATATTTCCTTTCCAGTGTTGCTGCTGCCATATTCTCCTCTCAATAGGCTCCACAAAAAGGTGTCAAGGCACTTAAGTTGATGAGTTAGCCACAGATGTAACATTCAGTTTTAACACTAAACCTCAGCATTCTTCTAGGAACCTTAGCAATGGGCTTTGATGACCTTTGAGGTGTGAATCTCAAATTGCAATGTCTAATAGCAGTCATAATAATACATGTCTTGGTTTCACTGTGCCTCAGAGAATGAAATTTCATAGCAATCCATTATATATCAAAGGGATGTTTCACAGGCTGTGTAACAATGAGACGTAATGCACAAGAGTGGAAAATCTGTGTAAAATTAATCCTAGATTTATGCCTCAGTTTCCTTATTCAGATTGAATTAATCCTGTGTTGTCCCACCTAATTAAAAAACAGTTGATAATGTGGTAGAATTATATGTAATGTGTGCCTTTTGAGGAATAAACTAGGGTCTTTAAAACTAATAGTTTTTTTTGCCAGAGGCAGGTTGGGCAGCATTACCAGAGGAGGCAATTATGTTGAAATCTTTAAATTTATCATTGTTTATGTCTTTCATTTATTAATAATGGGGAAGAGCCATCTTCTGCTACAGCTCAGCAAGTTAAGACTCTGAATAACTGAGCTATACGAAGTAAGAAGGGCTTAGTGTTAGAGCCAAGATGGGAGAAGTTCACACTTTCTTTCTTGTCACAACATAAATTCAGAGTCACAACATAAATTTAATTATTTTACCCAGTTCCAAATATAGCTAATCATATGCCTATATCAGTCTTACAATAAAAAGACCCATTGACCAGGTTTCTTTAATAATTGCAAAATTTTTCATATATTATGAAACAAAAGAGGTGGCACGGTGGCACAGTGGTTAGCACTGCTGCCTCACAGTGCCAGAGACCTGGGTTCAATTCCTGCCTCAGGCTACTGTCTGTGTGGAGTTTGCACATTCTCCCCGTGTCTGCGTGGGTTTCCTCCGGGTGCTCCGGTTTCCTCCCACAGTCCAAAGATGTGCAGGTTAGGTGAATTGGCCATGCAAAATTGTCCATTGTGTTAGGTGAAAGGGTAAATGTAGGGGAATGGGTCTGGCTGAGTTGCTCTTCAGCGGGTCGGTGTGGACTTGGTGGGCCGAAGGGCCTGTTTCCACACTGTACGGAATCTAATCTAATCTAAAAAAAAACTTAGTCAGCAAAGAACAGAATTGGCGAACACGCACAATTTATAATATGAGAATAATACGGTTATTTCTCTAAGTAGCCTAAAACACACACACACCAGCTAAAGAGGGAAAGGATAGATTCCTCTCTACAGACATTTTTAAAAACACCTTTAACTAGCAATAATTAGTTTTTGAGAGAAAGGAAAAGGACAAGGTCTGGAGCTCCTAAACTGAGTTGCCAGAAAACATTTATTTTCTTTGAGCCGATTGAAAAACTTTTTAAACATTTCACTTTGGGAAACATTAAACATTGCTTTCTCCCTAATTGTTGGAAGTAAAGATGAACCATCGCCTTGTGACTTCACTCAAAATTCACTGGTAAACCATCAATGGTGCTGATTTTCAAAACTGGTCCAGTGTTCCTTGTCATTGTTATATGTGGATTACGAAAATCTCCTTCACTTGAAATCCTACAGAAATTAAACTGTGTTAAGTGATCATTTCCAAACTTCAATCGGTTCTTTTCTAACCAAATCTAATGTTTATAGAATTCAGTATCACTTGACATAGCATCTTACACTGAATCTAACATGTATTTGGCAAAGTGTGAATTGAGTCTAGTTTTTTGTGGGCATTTTCTTTGCTGGAAAGCTGAGAGAGATTTCACAGCTCAGTAACCACCTAGCCTGCCTTTATGGCATCTGTTACATCCAGTTATGGGCCTATCTTACCCTGTGCTCTTCTCAGAACAATGAATATTGGCCAAAACACCAGTAGCCTTTGCACCCATGGCATCTTCAAAAGGCCGCTGTGCACCCTGACAAGCATTGGCAATCTTGTGTTGCCCTTTTCTGGCAACATGATGACATGGTAATCACTTGCCCATGGCACATAGCCATTCTCTCACCCTAGTTGCTGTTAAACCACCACGGTACACAGGTTGCCTCTCATCAAGCAGAGGCAGTAAAAAGCATCGATGTGGGAAATGTAGTTTTCATATTGGTCCAAAAGAAGAAATTCTTTCCACATTGCAATTCAGAGACAATGTTAGGGCTAAATGGAGGAGACATCTTCTGTAATATAGAAGTATGGAAGATAGGAGCAGGAGGAGGCCATTTGGCCCACTCTGCTGTTCATCACAATCATAGCTGATTGTCCAACCCAATAGCCTAATCCTACTTGCTTCCCATAACCTTTAATCCCATTCATCCCAAGTGCTATATCTAGCTGCCTCTTGAATATTTTGGCATCAATTACTTCCTATAGTAATAAATTCCACAGGCTCACCACTCTTTGGGTCAAGAAATGTTTACTATCTCCATCCTAAATGGTCCACCCCAAATCTTCAGACTGTGACCCCTGGTTCTGGATGCACCCATAATTGGGAACATCCTCCGTGCATCTACACTGTCTAATCCTTTTAGAATTTTATAAGTCTCTATGAGATCCCCCTTTATTTATCTGAACTCCAGACAAAACATTCCTAACCTGATCAATCTCTCCTCACAGTCAGTCCCACCATCCCTAGAATCAGTCTGGTAAACCTTCGCTCAAGACCAAAAACATCCTTCCTCAGAAAAGGACACCAAAACTGCACACAATGTTCTCGGTGTCACCTCACCAAGGCCCTGTATAACTGCAACAACACATCCCTGCTCCCGTACTCGAAACCTCTCACAACAAAAACCAACATACCATTTGCCTTCTTTACCACCTGCTGCACCTACATGCTTACCTTCAGCAACTGGTGCACAAGGACACCCAGGTCCTACTGCACACTCCCCTCTCCCAATTTACACCCATTCAGGTATGGCTATGCTAATTGGCTATGCTATATCTAATTTGAATGCGCTCTGAATAATTTATCCCTTGTGGAAAGTCTTTCACAGTTCATTCCTGATAGGTGGAAAAAGGAAGATATTATCAAAATATGTTAAACATATCTAAGATTCTAAGTATGGAATCTTAAATAATGTTTCATGGTGGAATTACTTTGAACACTGCCATTTGACAACCAACATAAGCACACAAAGGGTCAAATGTTAAGGTCATTATATTGAAAGTTGCTTGTCACTTACTTTCTGTCAAGGGATAAGAATTATAATTTACTTTTTATTAAGGATGAGGGGGGATGTTTAACTACTTAGGCTGAAATGCTTTTAGGTCATCACTAATATTTCTGTCAAAAACTAAATACTTCCACTTATTTAATAATATAATAGGGACAAAATGCATCAGAACTCTCCAGTGACTAGTGTTACTCACATGAAATGTATGTAATTTTATAGCTGTTAAGTGATAAAAATGGAGGCAGATCATGCAGTTTTATAATGAATGACATTTTTATATTCAAACTGCTTCAATGTCACAGTGCCAGTCTGTTTTTACTCAGATAGCCAATTACACATAGCATAAGTCAGTTACCAAAGAAACACTATATTCATGTATATAAAAACAATTGAAGTCTAAAATCATTTTGAAAAGGGATAAATTGTGCCGTATGCTGCTAAAGTAACTAATTGGACAACTGTTTTCAACGGTATTTTGCATTTAACAGAGTGGATGTGAGCTAGCATTTTGCCATTACTGTATTAATAGACTCTGTGATGGATGAAGAAATGAAGACAACCAGATTTATGGGGAAAGAAAATCATAGTGATTCAAAAATAAAGGGAGAGTCTTCTTGCCCGAGAAGTGCCAAATGGCAAAAGACTTTGGGCAAACTGCTGTCTTCTTGTTGGAGAGAATATTGACACAGCACCACATACTATCACCATCCCCTCAGTACGACACACCATTACCATTCAATCAGTACCACACACCATTACCATTCCCTCAATGCCATACACCAACACCATCCCCTCAACACCACATACCATTACCATTCCTTCAATATCACACTCTACCACCAACCCCTCAACACTACACACCATTACCATCCCCTCAACACCACACACCATTACCATCCCCTCAACATCACACACCATCACTATCCCCTCAAAACCACACACCAGTACAATTCCCTCAATTACCACACCCCAATACCATTCCCTCAATACCACACACCATTATCATCCCCTCAAAACCACACACCATCACCATCTGCTCAACAACAC
>NC_057742.1:27426605-27492640 GCF_004010195.1 Chiloscyllium plagiosum
ACACACAATTACCATCCCCTCAGCACCACACACCATTGCCATCCCCTCAACACCACTCACCATTACCATTCTCTCAATACCACACACCATCATCATCCCCTCAATACCACACAGCATTAGCATTCCCTCAATACCACACACCATTAACATTCCCTCAACGCCACACACTATATCCATCCCCTCAGCACCGCACACCATTACCATTCCCTCAATACCACACACCATTACCATTCCCTCAGTACCACACACCATTACCATCTCCTCAACACTACACACTGTTACCATCCCCTCAGCTCTGTACACCATTACCATTCCCTTAGCACCACACACCATTACCAACCCCGCAGCACATCATTGCCACGTTAAAATAATGAAAAGTAAACATTCTCATGACTAGCATTCGAATCTTTGGTCTGTCAGTGCTCCTGTACAGAAAGCATCCTGCAGATTAACCCTTCACTATTTCAATCCTTTGAGTCTCTTGAGCTTGTTATCAAAAACATAGTTTGTGGCATGACTCAGTAGTTATCTCAGTAATCCTGAAGCTAAATGTTTTGCTTCAGGCTTCCTCTAATCGCGACATTAGGATTCTGACACATCAATTGGAAGGCTATTCTATAAAAATTGCAACTCAGTTGTTTGTCTCCAACTTATTAATTTATTTATCTTGGGATTAGTTACAGTGATTCGGTGCATTGGACGTAGGGTGACAATTAGTCAATTTTACGAATGGAAGTTAACAGATAAGGATGATATGCTAATATTTAATAACATAATGCCACAACTGCCCTGTTGACCTTGCAAAATCCTTCTTACTAATATTTGGAGACAATGCCAAAATTGGAATCCTGGAATTCTCTCCCTCAAGACATTGTGGGTCTATGTACTGCAGCAGTTCAGAAAGGTAGCTCACCACCACCTTCTCAAGGGCAACTAGGGATGGGCAATAAATGCTGAGCAGCCAGCGATGCTCACGTCCCATGAATGAATTTCAAAAAATATTTTATATATTTTCCTTCTGTCAGGTGTGTCATTGCTAACATGAATATTATCATTGCAATATTTTGATGATTTGTTACAACCTGCAAACCTTTTACTTTAATACATCATTTCAGATTCAGTGCACGATATGAAAGACACTCCAGGAAAGTCTTACTCATACATAAAACAAAACATTTACTAAAATCAATGCTGCCAACTGATGTACAAATCTGCGATTGAGATTACATTAGCTGTCATTTAGAATTTAGAAGGTTGTGCTGATATCACAATGGTGGGAGAAGGCTCAGGGAGATTCCAATGACTGACATTGACCACTTGAACTCAATGGTTTATTTCTGTGCTGTAAATCTAACTTAATTCCATTGGGCAAGCAGAACACAGTGCCAAACAGCCCTAACATCAGCCCAGTCCTGCCAATAATTTCAAGGACAGTTGTGTTTAAATCATATTCAGTGAGGTTAATATATACTTTTATAGAATAGCACTAACTGCAATTTAAATGCAATTTTTATTTCAGTTTTGTAAGTGGGATTGTCAAGTCATGAAAATATTTGTGGGTCCAATCTAGCATTGCAAACTCAGTACTGATCTATGCTGTGTTTTCAGTGTTATGTGACTGTAAAATTTTTATCTCTATTATTAATCCAACTAAAATGGTGTGATGCTAAATGGTTGTCCTTGTAATGACAAATTACATGAGACCATGTAATGATGGATCAAATGCTCACCTTCACAGATCTTGTGTCATTATTGAAGACTGGTACGATTACTTTAGCACCTCTCATTTTAATATTATAGAGAGGAGTAAAAGAAAGGGAGTGCCTGTCAAAGGTCATTCCAAGGTTATGAGCTATAGATCACTAATTCAAGCAAAATAAAGTCTGTCATTATCAGTTTGTGGCCCAATTATTCTTTCCATGTCTTGATCATGTGGGTTGAAATACGGGACAAACATGCTTTTTCCAAGATTAACTGTATGGAGTTCAAAGATCAGAATGTCCAGCATGATGTTATGGGACTGCAATACAATTAAGAAATGAAAGATGAAGTTGAGTGACTTATTGATATCTCTAATCTCATTATTTATGGAGAAGGGTAGATAAGTGGGTAATGTGTTGTATGGTTTCACATGCCACTGATTCTCAACACTGTTGTCGACAGTAATTCAGGTATCTTCACATAATGTAATCTCAAGGCACTTTCAATGATCTATCCTCTCCTGGAATAGTCCAGAACACATCCCTATTAATGAATTATATATTCCAATAAAGCACAGGTTGAAGCCCAGAACTTTTGATCTTTGCAGAAATCTTATATCCTTTAGTACTCATATAATCGAGACAATTTGCCTCAAAGTTAGTCTAGAGGATAGTTCAGTGGGTTGGACAGTTAGTTTGCGAAGCAGTGTGATGCAAATTCCCACACCTGCTGAGGTTACCATGAAGGAATCTCCTTCTCAATCTCTCTCCCCTTGCCTGAGATGTGGTGGCCTCCAGGTTAAATCATCTCTCTCTAATGAGAAAACAGCCCTATGGCCTGGTAAGACTATGGTGACTTGGTTACGAACTTGGAGGAGTTCAGTTAAATACAGATTCCAGTTTAATTAATTTAAATTTATAGTTATTAATTTATATCAATAAACTGTATAGAAATTAAACTCATATAAAAGAGATCAGATTTAAAGATAATGACAGTGGTAGCTATACTTGGTTATAGTGAGTGCAATACATCACTGTGAGGGGTATTTAAAGCTTTCTGCCATTTTCAGAGCCCAGGCGAGGGATATAATTCATCACGGTTCCAAAAGGGATGCTCCAAACTGTTATGTTCCCGGGTGAGCTATCTCCCTTCTCTATTCACTCATCCCTTCAGCACGTTGCAATGGGATTAACTTAAAATGGATTCCTTTCAAACCAGATGAAATTATTTTTTTAAAAGGAACCAATTTAACCAGGTTTACTTAAATTAATGAAAAGGACAAGTTTATTAGTTACTGCATGCCAGATTAAATACTAACAGAACACACGTACGCACAAATGTAAAATAAGAAGTGAGACCAAAAACCTGAATTTTTTTTTAAAAGGCTATACAGTTCAATCTCTGAATTGTTTGTAAAGAACAATAAGACAACATTGCAGTCGTCATTGGGTTGCACTGGTAGTGTTGACATTGGCAGCTGAACAGATGATTTCCCAGGTTCTTGGTTTTGTGGGCTGTGGCTTTGTCTTGACTCCTTTTTAACTGGCTTGCAGCACTTAGCATGAAGGAAGGTTTTCCTTTACCTGAAACACAGGGTAGTTCTTTGACTGTGACAGTCACAACACACCAAACCATAAACTCATGATGGTAGACATGAAATCATTGAGTCCCACTAACCTACTCCAGTAGTGTTGAAACTGTGTTTTGTAACATCTGTCCTTGTGCATCCTTCAAAGCAAAAAAATGTGTAAGAGGTGTCTGCAATGTGGGATGTAATCCACAGATGGTGGCAGCTGTTGAACAGACGGCCATCGGCCTCTCGTTATCATTGTAGACACAAGAGATCACAGTCCAGACTGTTTGAAGTTTATTTGATTTTTTAAGTACATACTTTACATATTACCAGACAGCCACTTAATTTACTTCCACAGGCACTTATGGATGCATCAGCCCTCTTCTTAAAAGCATAGTTTGGAATTACAAGTTAAAAATGTAAACAACATTCAGGGTTCAGCCATGTTGTCGTAACATTTCTCACTCACATATTTGATTTGGTTTCACTATGTTTTAGTTATTCTGTTTTTTTTCCAACCTGGAGACCAATTCCTTTTGAAACTTAAAAGGAATGGTTGTGTATTGAAGTTGTTGGACTCAATGGTGAATTCTAGACAGATACAAACTAACATGTTAATAAGTTACAGTCACTTCTAGATTGAGTCATCTACCATGTTGAATTGTGCTCACTTCCCGAAAAAAGCTTTCTTGCTTTAATGAACACGGTCATTTTTTTGGAAATCAAAGAAAGAGCATCTTGTTGGAGTGAGACATGTTGGAGCCAGGAAACCAGTTTAGATCTTAACTTACCTTCCTTTTAAATTTATACAGTGCACTATTCAAGTTGTACTTATTTATACACAAATAGTTCCACCTCTTATCCATCTTAATGTAACACAACATGGAATCTGTCCCAAACTGAATAATGGATTGTTGGTGCTGCAGACCAAGAATATGCATTTTGTGTTCTGCCTGCTTTTTAAGTCTCCTACTATTTGATATTGTAGTGATTTTTTCAACATCTCTGATCACTGTTTCACACACTTCAATATTGTTGAAATATTGTTTTAGATTGAATGGACTATTTATTGCGCTGATTCCAATCTTTAACTACTATAAAAACACTGGGGAAAACAGTTTCCAAGCTTTATATCTATGAAAAACCTTGACGTACTTTAGTCACCGTTGAGCAGTGTGATCGGTAATCACCGCAAATTCCCAGTTCATGATGGTCGCAGTTAGCAAGTTTTGACAGTTAATAATGAGGAGGCTTCGTTGCCAACAGTTATATAGGCAACATATGTTACACAAGGATTGTGAAAGATAGGTCTTCTTTAATTAAATAGTTTTGCTGCACAATATGTACACGAGCATCAACAGTAATTATTTTTCTCCAGCCTTTGCTGGAGGTTGTTCAACCTTCAGGAAAGTGACAACCGAGTGACATTGCTGGCATTGATGTGTTTTTTTTTCGCTGTGTCGCTCCCTGAGTTGTCAGTATGAAGGTTCTCAGCAAAGCTGCAGGAGTGCTCATCCACAGATATAGAAGTATAAAGGGATCTGAGGCAATACCAAGTCACACATGAGCTGCAGTCCATTTGTAGAATCATCAATCCTTCACGACTGTCTGGTGCAGGCATCTTCAAGCCTTAAAGGTCAATCTCACAAGTACCACAGCTCAGAAGAAAATGATCACCAGGCACCAGCAAAAATAAATATTCTTTTGCTGATTTTTCTTTAAAACATTGATTTGTAATAAAAATAACAGATATCTGTAAATATCTGTTTGCCACAGTGGAGCATTTGAAGGCAGAATCTTACAGAAATAGAAAACAGAAGTAGGAGTAGGCCATTTGGCCCTTCGAACCTGCTCTGTTATTCAGTATGATCATGGCTGATCATCGAACTCAGTAACCCTGTTCCTGCTATAGAAACATGTCATGTGTTAAAACCTTCAAGGATATAGCATTTTACCTGTGGGTTACAAGGACAAGAGAGAGGGACTGATGAGGGTAAGGACACATTTGAAAGAAAGGAATGGCATAATGATTCATTCAGGGACAGCATACAGGAATCAACCATCAGCCCCCTCGATACGGCCGACGTAGATAACCAACTTGAAATCTAACCCGATAGGTTAAACAGACCTCAGCCAACATAAGTGAGGATGAGGGACAACTGGCTGGAGATGAAACCAATATGGTAGCCATGTTAGTGGGACACAATAAAACAATCAACCAAATACTTAAAGGGAAATTAGAGAATTGACCCTGTGTGTGGCATCTACTGCAATGGATGATCAAACAGTGGAGGGGGGCGTTGCGGCCTGGTTAATAGGGGAGAGGTTCCATCCTGCATTAATGACAGATCAAACATTTGTTTGGGGGAGAAATCATCCAAATATATCCAGCTGTCAATCATGGCAATTGACCAAGATGGTTTAATGATCGGAACTCCAGGGAAAGCCCTGGGGATGATGTTTGCAGTGATGGCAGATGGCAAAATTGGATTCTGGTTTTTGAGATAGAGAGTGCAGGCACCGTGTAGGAGGGAATTTGGATAGGATATGATGGCACCTTACCATGCATAGTGGATCAGGGCATACCCAGAAATGTTGCTGGTGTTGTCTACAGGGTCTGTGAGGTACAATTCTGTGATATAACCACATCAGGCTGTTGCTAGACTTGACAGTTCTCCCAGTTTTTGCAATAGCCCCGAATGTTAGGAAAGATCGATAGGATCAACAGCACTTGGTTAATAATTCTTATTTCTAATGGCTAAGTCATTGCCTGGGTGTCTATTCCTTTTTGTGACTTTTTAGAAATTTGATATAACTGAGTAACTCATTCGGCCATTTCAGAGGGTGACCAAGAGTCAACCACAACATCGTTGTGAGGCTGGAGTCTCATGTATGCCAGAAGTGCAGCAGATTTCCTTCCTTTGTTGAAATAGTGATGTTGTTAGTTTTTACAGCAATTAGCAAAAATTACATGATCATCACTGGACTTTTAATCCCAGATTTTCTTTTTTATTGCATTTGAATTCCATCATCTGCCATGGTGTGACTTGAACCTGGGTTCCCAGAGCATTACTCTGGATAACTAGTTCAGAAAAGAGCACCCCAGGTTACTGAGGGAAGCGAGAGAGGAAATAGCTGCAACCTTAACAGATGTCTTTGCAGCATCCTTGAACATGGGTGAGGTCCCGGATGACTGGAGAATTGCTAATGTTGTCCCTTATATAAGAAGGGTAGCAGAGATAATTCAGGTAATTATAGACTGGTGAGCTTGATGTCAGTGGTAGGGAAGCTGGTAAAGGAGATACTGAGGGATAGGATCTATTCCCATTTGGCAGAGAGTGGGCTTATCAGTGATAGGCAATATGGTTTTGTGTAAGGAAGGTCATGTCTTACCAACTTAATAGAATTCTTTGGTGAAGTGACAAGGTTGATGGATGAGCAAAGAGCTGTAGATGTCATATACATGGACTTCAGTAAGGCATTTGATAGGGTTCTGTATGGTAGGCTGATGGAGAAAGTGAACTTGCATGGGATGGATAAAGAACTGGCTGGGCAACAGGAGACAGAAAGTAGTAGGGGAAGGGAGTTTCTCAAAATGGAGAACTGTGACCAGTGGTGTTCCACAGGGATCCATGCTGGGACCACTGCTAGTTGTGATATACATAAATGATTTGGAGGAAGGAATAGGTGGTCTGATTACCAAGTTTGCAGATGATACTAAGATTGGTGGAGTAGCAGATAATGAAGGGGAATGTCAGAGAATACAGCACAATATATATAGATTTATTTGAGAGTCGGGCGGAGAAATGGCAGATGGAGTTTAATCCGGGCAAATGCGAGGTGATGCATTTTGGAATTCAAGAGCGAACTATACGGTAAATGGAAAAGTTCTGAGGAAAATTGAAGTACAGAGAGATCTGAGTGTTCAGTTCCATTGTTCCCTGAAGGTAGCAATGCAGGTCAATAGAGTGGTCAAGAAGGCATACGACATGCTTTCTTTCATTGGACGGGGTATTGAGTACAAGGGTTGGCTGGTCATGTTACAGTTGTATATGACTTTGGTTCAGCTACATTTAGAATGCACGTACAGTTCTAGTCACCATATTACCAGAAGGATGTGGAAACATTGGAGAGGGTGCAGAAGTGGTTCACCAGGATGTTGCCTGGTATGGAGAGCTCTAGCTATAAAGAGAGGTTGGGTAAATGGGGATCGTGTCATTAGAAAGACAGAGTTTGAGGGAGAACCTGACTGATGTCTACAAAATCATGGAAGATATAGACAGGGTGATTAGCAAGAAGCTTTTTCCCAGAGTTGGGGGCTCAATTCCGAGGGCTCACAAGTTTAAAGTGAGAGGGGAACCATTTAGGGGAGATATGCGTGGTAGTTCTTTACACAGAGGGTGGTGGGAATCTGGAAAACGTTGCTAACAGAGGTGGTAAAGGTGGGCATGATAGTGTCATTTAAGATGTATTTGGACAGATACATGAATGGGCAGAGAGCAGAGGGAAACAGATATCTTTGAAAATAGGCAGCAGGTTTAGATAAAGAATCTGGATCTGTGCAGGATTGGAGGACTAAAGGCCCTGTGCTGTAACTTTCTTTGTTTTTTGTCGAAACAATCCCATCATAGCATTGTGGGTGGATGTACACAATGCTGTGGTGGGATTGTTTGTACCTTCCCACAGCCTGTGTGTGACATCAGTAGAATGGGTGGAGCCAATGTAACTTGAACATCAACCCCATTAAAACTATTACCTCATTCAATAAGGCAGACCCATTGGAGGTAGTGGTACAGAGTATTAATATGGGAGGAGATGCCCTGGCTGTTCTCAACAGAGGTTCTTGATACTGTAAAAACTTAAGACATCAGATCAAAAACTGAAGAAGGGTCCTGCCTGAAACGTTGACACTCTTGCTCCTCAGATGCTGCCTGACCTGCTGTGCTTTTTCCATTGCCACACTTTATCAACTCAAACACAATTTGAAAGTTCATGGCTTGGCATATCCCTCACTCAACCATCAACCCAGGGCATTGACCTGAGCTCAGTGCAGTGTATATTCCTATGATAGCATCAAACATATCTAAAAATGAGGTGTCAACCTTATGAAGCCACAATATCAGACAACTCGTGAGCCAAAGTGCAAATGCTCATAGAATTCTTACAGTGTGGAAACAGGCCCTTCTGCCCAACAAGTCCACACCAACTCTCCAAAGAGTATTCCACCCAATTACTCTACATTTACCTCTAAATAACACAGCCCTGAACACTATGGGCAATTTAGCATTGCCAATTCATTTAATCTGTGCATCTTTGTGATTGTGGGACAAAACCAGAGCACCAAGAGGAAACCCACACAGCATGGGGGGAACATACAAATTCCACACAGACAGGTGTCCAAGACTGGAATTGAACCTGAATCCCTGGTGCTGTGAGGCAGCAGTGCTAACCACTGAGCCACCGTGCCACTGCACTTGCTAGACCAAGCCAAGCAATCTCACAACCAATGTGTGAGACATCAGTTCTGCAGTCCTATCACATCCAGTTGTGAATGGTAGTGGATAATTAAACAACTCACTGAAAGAGGAAACTCCATAAATATCTCCATCTCCAATGATAGGAGAGTACATATTTTCAATGCAAAAGATAAAGGTGAAGCATTCACAGAAACCTTCAAAAATAAATGTTGGGTGGATCACCTATCTTGGCTTCCTCCTCAGATTCCAGTCTTCAACCAATTTGATTCACTACACATGATATGAAAAAACAACTAATGGTGCTGGATGCTGTGAAGGCTATGGGCCCTGATAATATTCTGGCAGCAGTACTAAAGACTTGCATTTCAGAACTTGCTGCACAAAGCAGCCAAGCTATTCCAATACAGTGACAAAACTGGCATCTAGCCAACCATGTTGAAAACTGCTCAAATATACTGTATGGAAAAGGCAGGAAAACATACCACCAATCAGTCCATGCTCGAGAATCAGTAAAGTGATGGAAGGTGTCTTCAACAATGTTTTCACGCAGCACTTAACAATAATCTGCTCAGTGATGCTCAGTTTGGGTTCTGCTGGGGCCACTCAGCAACTGATTTCATTACGGCCTTGGTTCAGACATGGACAAAAGAGCTGAATTGCAGGGGGAGGTGAGAGTGACAGCCCTTAACATCAAGTCTACATTTGACCAAAGTAGTATTAGGAAGCTCTGGCAAAATTAAAGTCAGTGGGCATCTGCAGGAAAATGGGTTTGACTGAGACCTGGCACAAAGGAAGGTGGTTTTGACTCTTGACATCTACCCTGTGGCAAATGTCACAAGAGAGTGCCTAACTCAGTGATACCTCAATAATTCATTCCACAGAAAGAACAAGAGAACTCCACAAATTGATTACATGCTTGCCAACATAAAAAATTATAACATTCTGATAGATTATCTCCAACATTCTAAATGTTTTCTTTCATCCCTACATTTTGTTGTATGACTTCAGGTTCATTCAAGTGTTTTTTGTTTTACATCAGCTGGGGATTCATCTCATGGAGACAGCTTCCATCTGTATTTTCTTCTCTGCCCAAAATCAATGAAGCGGATTTTTGCCTCCAACAATCATTGCATCCAGAATAAGCTATATTCTGCTGCTTATGTTTTTAAGCCACTTAATTTTAGGTCATTAGCCATGTGAGATTTTCTATTAATTTTGCCTTTATTGTCTTAGCTCAGCTGTAATACTACAGTGCACCAAATATTGTAAACTGAAATATGCGATATGAGAAGTTGTGATGTGGGTGTCACTGGCTGGCCAGCATTTATTGGCTGTCCCGAGCTGCCCTTGAGAAGGTGGTAGTGAGCTGCCTTCTTGAACCACTGCAGGCCATCTGCTGTGGGTTGCCCCACTATGCCATTAAGGAGGGAATTGCAGGATTTTGACCCAGCGATGCTGAAGGCATGACAATATATTTCCAAGTCAGGATGGCAAGTGGCTTGGAGGGGAACTTGCAGATGCTGATGTTGCCATGTACCTGCTGCCCTTGTCCTTCTAGATGGAAGTGTTCATGGGTTTGGAAGGTGCAGTCTAAGGATCTTTCTGCAGTGCTTCATGTAGATAGGATACGCTGCTGCTGGTGGTGGAGGGAGTTGATGTTTCTGAAATCGGGGCAAATCAAGCAGGTGACTTTGTTCTGGATGATTCCAGCTTCTTGAGTGTTGTTGGAGCTATGGTCATCCAGGCAAGTGGGGAGTATTCCATCATACTACCTGATTTGTACCTGACTTAATGGACAGGTTTTGGGGAAATCAGATGGTGAGTTACTTGCTGGAGTATTCCTAGTCTCTAACCTAGTCTTGTAGCCTCTCTGGTGAGTCCAATTAAGTTTCTAGTCAATGGTAACTCCCAGGAAATTGACAGTGGGGGATTCCATGAAGGTCACACCATTGAATGTCAAACAGTATTGGTTAGATTGTCTGTTATTGGATATGGTCATGCCTGCCATTTTTTGTGGTGTAAATCTTAATTGCCACTTAAGCCTGGATATTATCTAAGCATTTGAACAGAGACTGTGTCAGTACCTGAAGACTGGCAAGTGTTGCTCAACATTGTGCAATTGTGGACGACAATCGCCACATCTGACCTGATGTTGGAGAGAATGTCACTGATGAAGCAGCTGAAAATGTGGGCCTAGGACACTACCCTGAGGAACTCCTGCAGAGATGTCCTGAAGCTGAAGTGACTGACACTCCACAACCACAAGCAGCTTCCCATGTGTCAGGTATGACTCCAATCAGTGGAGAGTTTGTCCCTGATACCGATTGATTCCAGTTTTGCAAGGGCTCCATGATACTACATTCGGTCAAATGCAGCCTTGATGTCACTCTCACCTCCCTTCTGGAATTCAGCTCTTTTGTGCATGTTTGAACCAAGGCTGTAGTGAGGTCAGAAGCTGAGTAGCCCTGGTGGAACCCAAAATGGGCGTCACTGAGCAGGTTATTGCTGAGGAGGTGCTGCTTGATAGCACTGTTGGCAATACCTTCTCTCACTTTACTGATGAGCGAGACTAAAAAATGGGGCAGTGATTGGCCAGGGTGGATTGGTCTTGCTTTTTGCGTACAGGACATAACTGGGCAATTTTTCACATCGTTGCATAGGTGCCAGTGTTGTAATTGTACTGGAAGAATTTGGCTAGGGGAGCAGAAAGATGTGGAGCACGCGAACTATTGCCAGAATATTGTCAGTCCATAGCCTTTGCACTATCCAGTGCCTCCCACCATTTTGTGCTATCATGTGAAGTAAGTCAAATTAACTGAAGACTGGTATTTGTAATGCTGGGGACTACTCGCGGAGGCTGAGCTGGATCCTCCACTTGGTACTTCTACCTGAAGATTGCTGCAAATACTTCAGCCTTATTTTTTACACTGATGTGCTCAGCTCCTCCATCAATGAGGTTGGGGATATTTGTGGAAGAGATGTATTATAAATGACATGTTGTTACTTGTTGGCCTGTCTATGAAGCAGAAACTATCTCTTGCTCAACCTTGTGTACTCTTCAAGGCCTGTCCAATGCTGATAGTGAATTTTAAAAATCTAAAGCAAAAATATGAATCTAAAGAAAATTGATGGTACTGGTTTATGTTTACACTGAGGCAGATTATAAATTCAGGATTTGGTTTAGATTTCAACAGTTCGCAAAGTATTTTCACTTAACAGGAAGGTGTTTATAAGTTAAACTGAATCTCAGACCTATTAAAGTAACAAGTTTGGAATTATGTTCCAGACGGAGATACAAAAACAGGGTAACTTTCAGCATAAGTAAATAAAACAGGGCAGGGATGTACCTGTTTGATATTAACAGGGTGAAGGGGTAATTTGAGTCTCTGGCAGGTAGTTTTCCTAGAAATGTCTCACAATACCTATCTCGACTCATCGACTGGCTCATTGCAGAACTTAGCAATGTTTTAACAAGGTTTCTTTTAGGTTACCCTTCCTGGCAGGTAGTCTGCTGTGGCCCAAGCCAACTTTCCAACGCAATCTTCTACTCTTCAGCTTATTAATTATGCAACCGGCCTACCCAGTGCTCACCTCCTAGAATTGTTTGACTGAAGACATTTCACTACTGATGGGACTTTGCAAGTTCTATGTCACTGAGGTCATATTTAAACCCAGTTTCACAGCACTTCCTGCAAACTATGAACTGCCCACCACATTGTCGTGCCCAGAAAGGGCAGGGTTGACTCCTTGGTTCATCCACAGAGACCCGGAGGAGCTGGTGGATCGGGTGGTGGAAAGGAGGGCACTGCTGACCGACAAAGGAGATCATGCCATCAGACTGAGCCAGTCTGAACCAACATAGTGGTCTGGTCAATGCAGTGTCCTGGAGAAGGACAGTGGATGGGCAATGCAGACAGAAGGTTAATGACCTTCTGCACTCTGCAAGGACAAGTGTCACCAACGTCTCTCTGCTAGCTCACATTGACACATCCCCCCAGAATATGATAATCATGACTGACTCTGACATTACCCCTGATTGACCATTGTCCCCCTTCAGTCTGCTAAGGACTGGTTCCCTTTGGTTTTCAGACAGAGCCAATTGGTTGTGGCATCTCGCAATGTGGAGCCACATAGGCTGCTGGCACGTGCTGGAGGTGGTGACTTCAATGTAGCACAGTGCGCACCCCCTTGACTGTTCAACACTCCAGACTACACCTAGCAGCTTGCTCCCTCTTGGAGTAAAACACACAGCTTGCCACAGAAGCTGGCAGCCTCCAAGTTAGCGCAAAGAGACTCAGTGCTAACAAAGCAAGCTAAGTGCAATAAGATGTGCAAATGCATGATATGCGTCTGTCCTTGCAGGAATAGCGACCTGGCAGAAGCATGTAAATCACAGGAATCCCTGAGCTGCAAATGAAGTCCTGCAGGGATAAAGTGGGGTGTCAGTTTGTGATGAGAGACATGGTGATGCCAACTTGCATGATGAAGGGTAGAGCAGAGCTTTGCACATGGAGCATGTAGGCACGTAGTGGCGAAGACAGAACTGTGCGAACATTCAGAGAATGAAGCAATGAGCTGCTGCTGCCAGGTATTGGCTATATCTTTCACGCGAGAAATTGGCTCCATCTTGTTTCTTGTGGATGGATAGGAGAATCAGAAGAAATGAAGGGGGGATTAATTAATAATAAGATACAAATGCATGGAAATAAGCTAGCTGTTGCTCATTATCAAATATCAGAGGTTTCTATTTAAACTTTATGAGGAAAGTTGGAATTTTGCTCTCGACACCGAGAATCTGGTTTGCCCATTTTTGACATATTACCCCAACTTTCCTGCGCTGCTCAACAGAATAGAAAATTCTGCCAACAATCTTTCTTGGATTTAGATACCTTCAAAGAAATAAATGGGTCAGAGAAGGATGAAAGGGAGAAAACAGCTCTGAAGAAACATGTGGCTGTTTTTGCAGCGAAAACATTATGTTGGGTAGAGGTAGGAAGAGAAAAAAAACCTCGTTCCAAAAAAAATTAAAGAAATAAAAAGACTGACTCTGAAGTTAAAAACACAACTTCCCATCAATTTGTAATTTTTGACATGCAAAAAAACTTAATCCTTTCATAAAGGTTCAAGCACGTCGAGGTAATAGCCCATTAATGGAAATGCAATTGATGAGAGAACTGAATGTCTGCTGACAAAAAGGAAAATTACCTCCTTTTATGTTAACGCTCATAGAAGGAAATATGGAAACACTTTTGTCTAAATCAAGCTCAACTAAACCATAATCTGTATCTTTGGAATCTATTAAATCCACAAGACTGTTTTACAGATGTCTTACACTAGGTGTCAGTAGATTACTTAACAGAGGAATTTCACCTTTTGGAAATGGTTTAATTCTTATCCTGTACATATTATTTTGCAGTCTTCCTTTTCTTAAAAATTGAATACAACATGTGATCAAAGTAAAATCTGGCTTCATCCATTCACAACGAAGATTCTCACCCAACAATTTCACAGATCACCTGACAACAGATTATCAGCTCAGTAAATACTCTTCAAACCCTGATGAGTACATAATTAGTGCAATGGATCAGGATGTAAAATGATCTGAGCTGTACAATGAAAAAGGATGTAATCACCACACTAGCTAGATGCCTGCAATTATCCAGTCTCACTTTTATCTGGCAGAAGAAAAAGGAGAAACATCAAGGAGCATTATCACAAGAAAAAGAACATTCTCCTTGTTGTTTATTCAGAATCACAAATTCAGATATTACAGTCTGGATATCTGGGTAGCAATATTATTAGATCAAAATGTGGAGCAGCCACAACTTGACTAGTTAGTGAGATAGAATGGAAGCTGAAAATACTGGAGAGGCTTTAAATCAGAAACAAAAATAAAACTCAGTAAGGGTCATTCAACCCAAAATATTAACTCTAATTTCTCTCCACAAATGCTGACAGACCTGCTGAGATTTTACAACAGTTTCTGCTTTTGGTTTGTGAGGGAGGTAGAATGGGCTGGTGTACGTGTCCAACAAATGTACTGCACAGAAAGAAAAACAAGAAAGAAAGAAAGGAGAGCGATAGAAAAAAATGAGGAAATGGAGGGAGAGAAATGTTACCAAAGACATAAAGTTGTTGTGATTGGAAAAGAGAGAGATATGGAGACCTGACTATTAATTTTAAATAAAGACATGAGACCTCCCCTATAGAACTGCAGGAGATTAGAGAATCCAGAAGAGATGGGCGAGAAAGGGGAGTTGTACTAAATCTTGTTACTTTATTTTCAATCACATATCCTTCTTAAAATATTTTGAGGGCATCTTTGCTACTCTATAACAAATTAAAACGTTTCTGCCAGACAATTACAGAGAACATATTTTTGGCTGTCCTTTAGAGAATTTGTAGATTACAAGAAATGAATTGTTTTGTTATTTTCCATTACATTTTTTTTTAAATTAAAAGCAGTAACTTTTTTTTCTCATTAGGAAGGAGATGAATCAACATACAACATTGTCTGATGCTATAAGTAGAAGTTTAGAATAGAACATATCCATTCCACCTTCAAACACAATATCTTGTTGTGTTCGCTTGCTTTGCAGTTAATACTGTGCCTTCAGGTATTACTGTCTCCTGGGGTTTGATAAAATCATGGTTTGCAGACAACATTGAGTGAGTCTAATTTATCAAATCGACTGAATAAATGAATGCTCACAGCTGGGCCACACAGACCTTGGGCATGAGTGAAATGACCCTGTTTCACCTGAATATTACAGACTTTCTTCTTGACTGAGTGAATCTTCGCCTGATCAATAGTATATCACAGCTTTTCTCTGTAAAAGCAACATGCGCTGTGGAAAAAATAGCACCCAAAGCCATTCGTGTTTGACGGTCTGCACTGGGTGTGGCTATCAACTACTGCAGAGCACAGCTGGATATGTGGAACCCTCTGAGGTCAAAGTTACAGAGAGCAGCCACACTCTCCAGACATCCTGCAAGTTGCCTTAAGCCAGGTTCTCTCTTCCAGAACATTTTTACCTCCCAGTTTCCCTTGCTTTCTCAAACATGCTACAATATTTCTCCATAGTGACAGCTGCTCTTCAGCGTTTTGCTCAAGTAGAGTTTGAGGGGAGTTCTTATCGAGGTTTGTAAAATAATGTTGGGTATAGATAAGGTGAATCGTGTATTTTCCATCAGGTGGGAGATTTCAAGACTAGGGGGAATGCTTTTAAGGTGAGAGGAGAAAGATTTTAAAAAGATATATGAGGCAATTTAGTTTTATGGAGGCAGTGGTTCATGTGTGGAATGAAGTTCTCGAGGAAGTAGTGGATGCGGGTACAGTTACAACATTTAATAGACATTTAGATAAGTACATAAGGAAGAAATGTTCAGAGGGATATAGGCCAAGCACAGGCAGATGGGACCAGTTTAGTCTGGGATTATGGTTGGTATGGACTGGTTGGACCGAAGGATCTTTTTGAGTGCTGTACGACTCCTTGACTCTACACGGAAGCTATATCATGAGCTAGGTAACCTGGGAAGAGAAAAACATTTATAAGCCCAGGTTCCACTCCTTCACTGGCAACCTGCTTTTACAAGGTCCTGCTAACAGAGTGACATGTCCCATGCTGCTCCACAAGAGTGTAAGCTGAGCAAAAAAAAAAAGAAAGATTGGAACAGGTGACCAAAGGTTAGGTTAAAGATGTAGGTTTTAAGGAAGGTCTTAAAGGAAGAGAGTGATATAAATACTTATGCATAAATTCCAGAAGTTAGAGATGAAGCAGCTGAAGATATGATCACCTACAGTGAAGCAAATGAAATTGGGATGGTTGCAAAATGAACTGCACAAGAGGCTAAAGTTAGAGAAGCACTGTCTTCTGGGAATGTTGTGGGACTCAAGGAGATTACAGAAATGTGGACACAGTGAAGGGAGGGTAATGGAATAGGCTATGGAAAGAAATGATCATGTACATAAGAATTTAAAAGTTGAGACACTTTATGTACAGGAGCCAATGTAGATGTGTAGCCAACATATATTAGTGAACAAAAGGATAACAGTTGAACAAGTCAATTCAGTTCAGACTTGATACCAATAGAAAATTACAAACTGACTTTTCTTTTTCCAAGTAATAACCAACATAAGAACCCTTGAGGTTTAATAGGCCAGTTTAAAATTGAAGTTAAAGTTTTAACTGGAATGGATGCTCCACCTAGTTAATGGGTAAATGCTCTTATAGCATGGTGGTTGTCCATGTTATGGACCAGTAGGCTTGGGTTCAAGTCCCATCTTATTCAGAGATGTTTGAGTGATAACATCTTTGAACAGGTTGGTTAAAAAATATCTTTAACTGACAAGTGGATATGTCATCATAATGGCTGAGCAAATGCAGCTTTCTAGCAATTTTACAGGTGATCTTGGTTATTAAAAGCTACTGTTCAGAGGCTGCAAATGGTAATGAAGATGCCTTGTAGAGACACAAAAGGGAATTAGTTGTGCTAATCAAGAACATAATGCATTTGTAAAAAATAGTTGGAATGCACTGAAGGTTGTGCTTTGACCATTAGCTCCATATTAAAATCGAAATTCCGGGCAAATGCTGATGGTGCCAGATTTTTCCAAATTACGCAGTTTTTAATTTGTAGTTCTTGCCATTCAAATGCTGTCAAAGAGCTGCATTGCCAAGTGCTGAGTAGCCAACTGAAAGGAAATTTGGAGCTATAACCTGTCAATTCAGAGATTTGTGCACTGACCTCCATCTCTCCCTCTCTTTCTGTCTCCTTCCCCGCTCCCCCCTTCCCCATCCAAATTGAAATTGGTATTCCTCAGTTAAAATGTAGACTTTAGGTAATTTGAATCCTCCATCAATGTTCTAAACACTAACTCTAAAACACAACATTTCCTGTTTTGCACTAGAATTTTACTTATGCTGAGATGAAATGTTCAAGGCCTTCCTTCCAAGCTAGATCTAAAGATGTTGTGCTGAGCATGACTCAGATAAGCTAGAACGTGCAGTTAACAATGGGGTGCTGGAGGCAAGGGTCATGGGTTAACAAGGTGGAAAAGCATTCATTATCTACAGCCATTTAATAGTATTGGAAGCATTCAGTATGTAAAGTCAGTTAACAAGGTGAAACGTATTCATTATGTGAAACCAGTTCATTGTGCAACAGCAGATAGCTTAATCTTTACTGCTGACCCTTGCTGATTGTAATGGTCACCCAACTTAATATATATGTTGCCTTACCTGGATGTTCCTCCCTGTAACATAACTATGTCATTCATTAAAAAATCTGCTCTTCCAGAGAAGACGGAGAACTCATGTCTCTGTGCACATGGGCGATTGTTCTTGCTCCCTCCAGGGCCCGGAATAAAGATGAAGGAGGTAAAACTATATTGTCTCTGAGCATTTTGCTTTGACTGAGGGGGGAAATGGGACGACATGGTGAGTTGCTGAGGGACCAGATATGGAACTGAGAATTTAGTTGATAAGTATTTAATTTGTTTTGTATAATGAAAATATTTGTGGCTATTGGTAATGGAACTATAGGTTAATTACATTGTGATAGCCATGGCACAATGTTTCAGGTGCTGTGGAAGTTCTCTTTTTCAGTGGAGTAGTTTGAGAATTCCATTCTAAAAGTTAATAACTTGGACATAGTTTATTCTAGTCCTGTTTTACAGTAATACCTTTGTGATGGTTCTTCAGGCTCCATTCTGACTGTCAAATGACTATTGCGACGTAAGCTGCACAGTGAATCACTTGGCAGTCAAATAGCAATAAATCTTCAGTTTTGCAGTTAAAAATGGGTCTTTAATTCACAATGCTTTTTCTTAAAAAAATTGAAATTATCACTTCTAATAACTGCATATGTTGGTTTATTTTGTATAGAACTTCAAGGGTACAATGTAGTCGCAAACAACTGTAGTCAAAATGCTGTATAGATTAGATTACTTACAGTGTGGAAACAGGCCCTTCGGCCCAACAAGTCCACACCGACCTGCTGAAGTGCAACCCACCCATACTCCTACATTTACCCCTTTTTACCTAACACTACGGGCAATTTAGCTTGGCCAATTCACCTAACCTGCACATCTTTTGTGACTGTGGGAGGAAACCGGAGCACCCGGAGGAAACCCACGCAGACACGGGGAGAATGTGCAAACTCCACACAGTCAGTCGCCTGAGTCGGGAATTGAACCCAGGTCTCTGGCGCTGTGAGGCAGCAGTGCTAACCACTGTGCCAACGTGCCGCCCTATCCATTTGACCAACTAGATCTTAGTTAGAAAGGCCTTTTTTCAACGTCTACAACTTTGAGTATCAAATGTTCATAACTTCATTGCTAAATAGATACAATGACTAATTGAGAATGCTGACATGTTCACGACACTAGACTGCAATACAGTGCTGTTTTTACTTTTTTAATGTTCTCATTACACTTATTTGGACATCATTGGTTCTTCATGATTGCTCTGTTCCCAATTGAAGCATTTCTCTCTGAGTTCAGTGCACTGCTATGTTTATGTCTTGTCAGATTAGAAGTCCCTGTCATGTATTTGTAGTGATTTACTGCTGCAACGATGGCAGGAGCAGCTTGGTGTAAGGTTTTAAGAGTGTGAGAGGAGAGTGATGGGGAATACTTAGGATTGATTGAAGAATCTGTTGTAGGATCTTAGAAATGCCAGAAATTTGGCCTTTTAGTGTCTTGACCTATCAGAATGATTACCTTTTGAAGGTTTCAGGAATCATCATCAATGGTGGGAATTAATTGGCCAGCATCCATTGACATTTATGGATATTATTAAGTTTGAGATCCATTTTCAGTAATGATAGCATTGATGTTGTATGGAAAAAGGTCACGCAACAGAAGTCCTTGTAGGGTATTGAGCAGTTTTGGGAGGTCAGCTGTATAACGATTTACAGTCGTGTGTACAATAAGTAAAGGATATAGGTTTTTAATACATGGTCCTGCTCGAATGGGATTTAACATTAATGTTTAGTTGTAGCAACTAATAATCTTGCTTTACCAGTGGTTTTAATTAAGGCAAATAATTTTCTCAGTCTTGTTTCTATTTGACAATAATTAAGCATTGTTATTTCAATGCAATTTAGGTCAGTATATCTTTTTTTCTTTTAATAAATACTCTTGTGGCTTTGCACTGTGCATGCCTGCAGGAAATTCTGACCGAAATCAACTCCAAGTTGTATTGCTCAGTTATGCTTCCAGTTTCCGTTAAACTTCGATTATAGAATCACAAGCATCAAATCGTCTACAAACCAGTGCAACTGGGAGCATAATAGATTTTTTTCTTCTTTGTTAGAAGTACCCCTTGATGCATTTGGAATGATAATTGTAACAAACTCAAATAATACAGCTGCAAATTGGGTCATCATCATCTTTAATATTAATACCAAATCTTCTTTCTGTGAATAACTTGTGATAAGCTTGTAAAGAAAATAATGCTGAACAATGTAATTAATGTTTTGATGAACACAAGTGAATTTCCAGCTTTAATCCTGCATCACTAGACGAGAAACATGAGTGGAAGAGGGTTTGCATGTAAGTTGACAACATTTAAATTTGTCCATAGTTTATGTAAGTTCAACCAAGATTGCACTAGAACCTGGGCACAATGCTAACAGAAACAAATACTCAAGGTTTGTGTAAAGTTTTCTAGATTGGGTGCCGGTTTGTCGGGATTGTGGGTATGTTTGCCGAGCTGGGAAGTTGATTTGTAGATGTTCCACCCCCTGTCTAGGTGAAAGCTTCAGTGCTTTGGAGCCTCCTGTGAAGCGCTGCTGTACAGTGCCTTCTGGAATTTATTTGGTTTCATTTCTGCTAACATGATGGGGAACGTATCAACAAGGAACGCATTCTCAAACTTCTAGACCGGTGCTTGACAACGCACTTCAAATTCAACAACCAAATATATGAGTAGATCAATGGAACTCCTATAAGCTCACCCATCTCCAGGCTCATGGTAGAAGCTGTGATGCAAAGGGTGGAACATTCAGCTCTCTCATCAATCCAACCCAAACTCTGGATCAGATACGTAGACGACACTTGTGTTATCATTAAGAGACCACAAATTGAGAACACACACTGGATTATCAACAGCTTGCTCACAGGGATCAGATTTATGAGAGAAGAGGAAAGCAACAATCAACTCCCATTCCTTGATGTGATGGTCGAAACAACACAGAATGGTGAATGCATCACAAGAGTGTACAGGAAAGCCACACACACTGACCAGGTCCTGAACTACAACAACAAACACACAAGAGAAGCTGCATTAGGACCCTGTTCAAAAGGGCTACAACACACTGCAGCATTCCCAATCTATGAAGGGAAGAAGAACACCTCTATAGAGTCTTCGCCAAGAACGGATATCCCCACAGCTCCACCCACAGATGCCGAACAAACAATGTGACAAGGACATGCCATGACCTGACTCACTAACCTCGCTACCTCACATACAGAATGTTTTGGAACTGACAGCCAGACTTCTCTGACCATTGGGATTCATGACAGCCCATAAACCGACAGCCAGGCTTAGACAATAACTCGCCAGAACAAAGGCCCCGATACTCATCATGTGCAAGACTGTGATTTACAGGATTCCATGCAAAGACTGCACAAAACACTATACAGGGCAAACAGGCAAACACCTAACAATCCGCATCCACGAACACCAACTAGTCACTAAACACCACGACCGGCTGTCCCTAGTAGTCATACACACAGATGACAGGGACCACAAATTCGACTGGGACAACAAAACAATCATAAGACAAGCTAAACAGAGGACAGGCAGAGACGTCCTAGAAGTTTGGCACTCATCCACAGACTCCATCAACAAGCACATTTACCAGGACGCAATATATCAACCACTACAGCAAACAACCAGAACCAGTGCCCGGAAGCAGCGGGAACGGTAGCAAATAAATCCCAGAAGAGAGAGTACAGCAGCGCTTCACAGGAGGCTCCAAAGCACTGAAGATGTCACCGAGACAGGGGACAACATGTCTGCAAATCAACTTCCCAGCTCAGCGAACATACCCACAACCACAAAGACCAAATACTGTAGAACCTTCATGAACTCAATGGAACATACCTTGTGTTATGAATTCCTTTTGCTATATCCATTTTGTACTGTGTGAGCCATCAATCTATGAATATTGTAACACTCAAAGAATACGCAGTTCCAAGGACTTGCTACATTTCACTTTTCCAAAATATTAGTTCCATTCAAAACTACCTCAGAACAAGGTGCTGAAAGGTTTTCGGTAGGTTACTTAGAACAGTTCAACAGGTTATTGAACACATCAATAGGCAGTTGAACAGAAATATTGAGAGGAGAAATTTGTTACCTTGGGCTGTTAATCAATCAGGTACTTCAGAGCATAGACAAGAGGCTCTATCCCAAAAAGATGTTTCTGTAAAAGGTTCCAAGCTTTCAAGACTCAGGAGAGGTCCAGAGAATCAGAAGTGAGTTTAACATTTGGGGTTAGGGCTCAAGAAAAGTCCTGTTTGTAAAGAATTGTTCAATGCAGCTGAGATTCAGTTGAAGGATATACACAAGCAGTTTTTGCTTTGTTCAGTAGAGCAATATTTCAGCTTAGAGAAACACATGGGCTGCACCAGCTCAGTAAAGCTAGCTGTCTGTGAAAAGTGGGAATTGAACCTGTGATAAGGCACTAGAGTGCAGTTTCCAAAATCCAAGAGAGTGCAACTCATTAGGAAGAATAAACAACCCAAATATGAGCAATCATTGAGGCAGTTAATAATGGAAAGGCATTTTAGGGACTTCCCATGCCAGGCCTTTAACAGTGACCAATTGGAATCCCTTGTTAGATTTTAATGAAACCCACAGTTTCATTAACATTGGAGGGAGGGGGGGCATTCAGTTGCTGAGAGATTGATGGGATCTTTCTTGATCATATTTGTTATTTGATGTTAGCAATGTTCAAACACAATGCATCTGCTACCCATATTTATCCCAGTGTAGTTTTAATTTCAAATTAGGATATAAATTGGACTCATACTGTAGATTGCTATTTTTCTAACTGTGCATAGTAAACTCTATTATTGTTTGTTCAAAACATTTGTGAATTGCTTGGTTGTTTGAGTATAGGACTTGGGAAGTCATGTTGAGTTTGTACAGGACATTGATGAGACCTTGTCTGGAATACTGAATTCAGTTCAGGTCACCCTATGACAGGAAGGATATTATTAAGCTGGAGAGGGTTTGGAAGAGATTTAACAGGATGTTACTGGGTATGGAAGGTTTGAGTTATAAGGAGAGGCTGGATAGGCTAGGACTTTTCTCAATGGAGCAACGGAGGTTGAGAGGTGACCTGATAGAAGTTTATGAAATAATGAGGGGTATAGATAAAGTTAATAGTAGTTGTCTTTTCCCTCGGATGCAGGATTTCGAGACTAGGAGGTGCTTTTTTAAAGTGAGAGAAGAGAAACGGGCCAGAAGCAGGCAGGAGGGACTTGTTTATTTTGGGATTATGTTCAGCATTGCCTGGTTGGACCGAACGGTCTGCTTTTGTGCTATATGATTCTATGACTCCATGACTTTCTTAATAAGTACCTGGGACCTACATTTTGTCCACTTCAAATGAAAGTTACTGGTTCATAAACAGTTTGTGGTGGCCCCCTCCAGGACGGTAACAGCTATTTGCCATAGTTTAATCATTTCCAATATAAGGAGTGCAGAAGATCAGCGTTGATCAAACAAATCAAAGCAGCAGGATCAATGGATCAATGAAGGATGACGTCCAACATTCATTGGTCCTGGGCAGCAGTGTAAAACAAGAGAAAATGAACACTTTTTTTTTATTTCCAGTTCCATCAAGATTTACTTTGTTCCCATCAACAAGACTGAAAGCTGGACAGAGAAATCATGATACGGGGTCCCAGGAGGAAAGCTATTAACAATAATCATCACAGTTATTTATTCACATTTAAGACTGTTAGAACATGTTCTTTATTTGAAAGAAAAATTATTTAATTGAATATTTAATTGCAGTGTTGATTGAAGTTCTGGCTCATGAATAATTATGATGACAACCAAAAGTCTTTGGACATATGGATTCACAATGATTGATTAGAGAATTGATTAGGACTTATACAGTTAATGGTGGGGCCCTGGGGAGTACCAAACAATGGGACCTGAGGGTGCAAGTGCAAAGTTCCTTGAAAGTAGACTCGCGGGTAGACAGGTTGGTGAGAAGGTATTTAGCACATTGGCTTTTATTGGTCAGAACACTGAGTAAAGGAGTTGAGACATCATGTTGCAGCTGCACATGACACTGGTGAGGCCACTTTTAGAATACTGTGTATAATTCTGGTCGCCCTTCAATCGGAAGGATGCTGTTAAACTCGAGAGGCTGCGGGAAAGATTTTTAAGGATGATGCTGCAATTGGAAGCTCAATAGGAACATACAAAGGTAAAATACAGTGGGTTGTTCCCAACATTGAAAAAGACCTTGCCAGACTTCATGCAATTTTCCCACATTTCTCACCATAGCCCATGGCATTCAGCATCCCATAACATTTTGCTCCATCTGTTTAAGTTGGGAAACAGAGACAATGTACAGCTGTAATAGGCTGAATGTCTTTTACATCTTTGTGACCTGATTGTAATTTAATAATATCAACTCAACCTAGAACATTTTGAAGGGGCTTTTAATGCCTCATGTCCATCCGTCCATCGTTATCAATTTTAAAAAGGTTTTATGGAAGGTATCTTGAAACTGCACTCCTTGTTTAAGGGCACCATTCCAGAGTCAGCAATGAGCCACTGTCTTCCCAGTCTTTAGTTATCATGTTCACACTTGTTTAATCAGCAGACAATTCTTTCTTTTATATATTTAATTAAACTTGACATGGAAATAAATTTAATCATTGTGATTTAGGAATTGAGGACAAGCACCAGGAAAGGGCAGAAACCAATGTCTCTCAGAAAATGCCACTTGAACTTTATAACATATCTGTCAGGAACTGTTAGAGGGAATTGAATACTCACTTCCACAGGTATTCTCTAATCATTAGAAATCCATATGTCCAAAGACATTTGGTTTTCATCATAGTTATTCATGAGCCAGAACTTCAATAAACACTGCAATTAAATATTCAATTAAATCATTTTTCTTTCAATTAAAGAACATGTTCTAACAGTGCTGGTTTGCCTTCCCAAAGTATTATGCCTCACATTTACCCAAACTAAACTCCATCTGCCCCATCTCAGCCCATTGGCCCATCTGATCAAGCTCTCATTTCACTTTGAGATAATCTTCTTCAATATCCGCTACACCACCCACTTCATCATCGTCTGCAAACTTACTCATCCTAATAACTGGATATTTACATGCAAAGTCCATTTCTTGGTTACCCTTTAATAGGGAGATGCTGACTATACTTATAATGGAGTGAGGAGAGGTGAAGAAAAAGATCAGAGATCCTCCAGAACAAGCCTTGTGCTTTCAGGTTCCCCATTTAAGCAGCACTGGTGGCAGCCTCACATTCCTGTCTTGGGGGATGGTGCGATTTAAAACAGACCAACAGCCAAATGTGGTCATTAAGGATGGTAATATAAAATGTTAAATTTAGGAGGAAAATCTTTAATAAGTTCATTGCCTTTGAGTCCTTTGAAGTTGAAGTTGTAGATTGTCCAATTGGGAGTTAAGCTACTTCAGTAAATAAATAAACTCAAGCTTTGTATTAATCATTTGCATCTGTGGGTACAGCATTTATCCATTAAACTGATGCTGTTAGAACAGAAGTGAAGAATGATCAGTCATTAGCTTGATGTTTTTGAGTGTAAAAGATTAAACAAATTTGAAATGAAGGATGTGGTGTAATAAATCCCTCCGTTAATGGCTTGGATATCCTATCCACGAGTGCTAATAAGTTAGCACTGCCGGACTATAAATTAGACTACCTTTTGCTGTAACTTTTTTCCATTTTTTTCCTTTACTGTGTTCTGATTGCAGTTTATGGCCAGAAAATCCATAGAGTGCCAGATTTTATTTATTCTCTTGTGGGACATGGACATTGCTGGCTGGCCAGCATTTATTGCCCATCCCTAGTTTCTCTTGAGAAAGCTGTCCTCTTGAATCGTTGCAGTGCATGTGCTGTAGGTTGACCCACAATGCCGTTAGAGAGGGATGTCCAGGATTTCAATCTAACTGGGATAGTGATATGATTCCAAGTCAGGATGGAGAGAGGTTTGAAGGGAAACATGGCATCCGCATGTGTCTTCTGTCCTTATCCTTCTATGTGGAAGTGGTCATGGGCTTGGAAGGTGCTGTCTGAGGATCTTTGGTGAATTTCTACAGTCCATCTTGTAGATAGTACACACCATCATGACTGAGTGTCGGTGATGGAGGGAGAGGATGTTTCTGCATGTGTTGCCAATCAAGTGAGCCACTTAGTCCTGGACAGTATCAAGCTACTTGAGTGTTGTTGGAGGTGCACCCATCCAGACAACATTGAAGAAATATTTGGTTGACTCAGAAATAAACTTGATGTTTTCCATTGCAGTTTAGACTCAGATTTATATAAATTACAGCACAATATAATTAGTCCATTTGGTCCATCATATCTGTGCTGACTCTGTTTAATTTCCCTACCCTTGTCTCTATTTGACTAACTACTATCATTTCTTTATCAATGATCCATTCTGTTTATGGATCTGCTCCTAAGATTTGTTTTTGGTCTTCCATATCATAACAACTATCAGAAGTTTTTGTTTTTTCCTTACTTTTGCCAGGGTTAAGCATTTAATCAAGGCAAATGACTTTGCAATTCATGACCTGCTGGAGCCTTGCTGATGGGGTTGGGAAACAAATAAGTTTTAGGTGCCTTATTCATCTGCTCAGTTCTACTGTGTGACCCATGCTGTTACTGTCTTCTCCGTGCTGTTGGCTGCCTCAGTGCACAATAGAGAATGAGCTGCATTGTTCAGATAACACATGGGGCAGCCATTCTGTTCTTCCAAAAGGCAAATTCTCCCACTTAAAGCTACACTTAATAATATTGGTGGAATTAAATGGTGAAAAATTGAACTCCAGGACAGAGAGAAAGTTTCATGGCCATAGATGGATCACTGATGACAGTATTGGTTATGATGCTGGGTGGAAGGAGACTACCAAAGACCAACCTTATGAGGAATGGGAGCAAGTGGCCTGGGAGGTCAATTCTTGATTTATGGGCCTGAGGATCCAGCTACAGTGCCTGAGGAAGTCTAATGACCTCATTTATGTAGTCATGGTCAGTGACCATATTGTGTGCTATCTCTAACCATGATATTGCCTCATTTTAAATCTCTGTACACCACATCAACATCACTCACTCATCACTCACTCCCTGACACTACTGGTTAATATTCACAAATTGCACCTCACACCCACACACTTACCAAAGGAGCAGCCTAATACTCACTTCCTGTTGTCTCCATACCATCATTTAAGTGTCACATTGCAGGGCACAGGTCACCATGATCTTCCAAATGTTCCAGTCATAGAAACAGTGAAGGACCTCATCATTGTAATATAAGCCATTCTTTAATGTTGTCTCATGCTTCCTTCACCATCAGCCTATTCCTCTTCCATGAATCTTTTCATTGGTAACTAAGCAATCTAACCCTTTCACACAGACAGCTTATTAGAATAACTCTATTTAACTTCTTTCAATCTCTCATATTCTACTTGCTTTATTTTGTACCTCTTCATTAGTAGTTTTCTTCAGCCAATTTATCTTTAAGATCCTCCTGAAGAACTGTGTTTCAATGATGTTGGTGTTCACTTTTCCCTCTACAAAGCTCCAAACTTCATGTTCATAATTCATTATTTACTTGACAGATTCTTAGTTCAACACTCAAACAAACATTTCTTTGAATTTCGCTTAATTTTATAAAAGCGCTTTTGGCATACCCAATCCTTTTATCAGATTTCAGTGCTGTGTTGACGTTGGATGTTGTTATGTTTCCAAGGTAGTTGAATTGATTGCTGAGCTCGAGCTTGCTTCCAGTTCCAGCTATACTTCATACTGGAATGTCCTTTGCCTTTGTCATCACTATAGTGTATATGTTCTTTCAGCTCACTGTAATTCCACATCTACCACTTTCCTTTCTGACTGTACAGGTTAATTTTGCAAATCTTCTTAATTTGCTCCTGTTGGCACAGTGACTTTTTTTTTCCCCATTTTCCTTATTTGTTCACAGAGTGCAGGCATCGCTTGCTAGTCTAGTATTCATCATCCATCTCTAGTTGCCCTTGAGAATGTAATGGTGAGCTACCTTCTTGAACTGCTACGGTCCTGAAGGTGGAAGTATGCCCACAGTGCTGTTCAGGTGGAAATTCTAGAATTTTTGCCCAATGAAAGTGACAACAATATGCAGAGGAACCTCAATTATCCGCATTCAATTATCCAAATATTGGATTATCCAGCAAGTTTGCAAGGTCCTGATGTTTGGTTAAACTATGTTATCCGGCATTCGAGTTTCTGGAATTCGATTAACTGAATGAAATACTCCCCACACGTGTCCTTCGGATAATCGAGGTTCCTCTGTAGTTCCAAGTTGGGATGGCCTGTGACTGGAGGAGAAATGCAGATGGTGGTTCTTCTAGACATCTACAGCCCTGTAGATGTACCATTCTTTTAGATGGTAGAGGCAAAGTGTTTGGAAGGCGCTATCAAAGAAGCTTTGGTAAGTTACTGCCATGTTTCTTGTAGACGATATACGCTGCTGCCACTGTGCATCGGTAGTGAAGAGAATGAATGTGAAAGGTGATGAATAAGATGCCAATCAAGTGGGTTGCTTTATCCTGGATAGTATAAAGCTTCTTGAGTGTTGCTGGAGCTGCACTCATCCTGGCAAGTAGATTCTACCATGCTCATGAATTGTGTCATGTAAGTGATGCACTGGCTGTGGGGAGACAGAAGGTGAGTTCCACACTGTAACTAACCTCTGTCCTGCTCTCATAGGAACTGTATTTACATGCTGGTCCAATTCTATTTCTGATCAATGGTAGAACCCAGGACATTGATAGTTGAGGATTGAGTGGTGCTAATGCCAATGGGTGATGGTTTGATTTCCTTTTGTTTGAGATGGTCATTGCATGGCACTCATGTTATTTGCCACTTCTCAGCTCAAACCTGAATATTGTCCAGATCTCACCGAATATGGACACAAGTTGATCACTATTTCAGGAGTAATAAAATGGTTCTATAGATTGTGCAGTCAGCAAGAAACATCCCCATCTCTGACCTCATGACGGAGGGAGGGTCATTGATGAAACAGCTGAAGATTGGGGGTGGGGTGGGGTGGGGGGGTGGGGGTGGGGTCCTTCCTCCTGCCTTTATACCTTACACCTCCTTCAGTTCTGTCTACATATTCTCAGCTCCTGAGCTCTGGCAGCACCATCACAATGAAGATGCTAAAGAGTCAGTGACATTGTTACTGAGTGCATTGTTCAGCATGGGAGAGAGTGTCCAGTCACCATCAAGAGGAGTCTGAGTTGTTAGAGGACAGGGTGTAGAACCTCCATAATCTTCCACTGATACTCTATTTTCACTGTCATGCTGTGAACCCCGTGACATTGCACCCCAGCAGCTTCTATATGAATAGGTGACCTACCCCTGAAACCTCCCAGTAAGGATACAGAAACACTCTCCAGCAAATTCAAAACTCATCATCTCCAAAATCACTCTGGAGAGTCTTCAGACCATTGTCAATGTTAGGAGTTCTTAAAAACTACATTCGTTGAAATGAAATGTTTTCCATTTAAGCAATGCAAGGACAGGATCCATCTTACAGTTTCACACTTGAAGCTCACCCAGCAATTGATGAACTCGATAGCTGGCATCATGATGCCCCATCACTCGGGGTTGTTTTCCACTCAACATGAGATAGAGAAGGTGGGCAATGGCACACTGAGTCCTAACATAATGGATACTCTAGGCCTCCTGATACAATGAATATCACATCCCCTTTATCCCTTTCACAATGGCCTTCAATTAGTGCTGTTTATTTACCAACTCAACAACCAGAGGAAACAGCTGGTGAGAGAAGTTGAGAATTGGCCAAGATGGCAGCTTGGTCTGATGTCGCGAAAGGAGGAACAGTTGGTATAACAGAATTTTGCTTCATTAGCATTGTTTGAACCTCGGACTCAGCAATTTTTTTGTGCTCCTACTGCAGATCAATTTAAGGAAAGTGCGCTGATTATATGTATCAGTAGTCATTGGCTTTCCATGTTTTTTCCTGTTTTAGATCCTTATTTTCATGGTTCACTGATCAACTGCTTCATTCCAAGTAAAAGAATGAAGACTTAAATGTAGAGCAACATAGACCAAATTCTATTCATTCTCAGGATAGGGACAGCACAGGGCAATACTGACATTTATAGTACATTTTTTTACCCTTGGGAAGTTGGTCGTAAGACAATCTTCTTTCCCGTTTGTAATTGGTATAGCCATGTCATGTGGAATATATAACATGCACTTCAATGGTTGTGTACAAATGTCCAGCTTTTCAATGAATCATTTGAATTGCTTTCTAATCCATTAGCTCACTCTTAAATGTTAGGTCAATGTGAACTCTAATCCATTAGATCACTCTTAAATGTTAGGTCAATGTGAATTCTAATCCATTAGCTCATTCTTAAATGTAAGGTCAGTGTGAATTCTAATCCATTAGCTCATTCTTAAATGTTAGGTCAGTGTGAATTCTAATCCATTAGCTCACTCTTAAATGTATGGTCAGTGTGAGCTCTCTCTATGCATAATTGGTCCTTCATTCTACTGTGTTTGTGGGATTTCCTTGCAGATATTGTACTGTTTTATGTTCTATGTAGGTTAGTCTGATCTTAGAGTAGGAAAAAAGGTCGGCATGAGTTGAAGAGTCTGTGTTGTGCTGTGCGGTTCTATGTTCTATATTCTATATTGGTTCCACATTTATGTATTTGGTAGGGTCGGTATGGGCTGAATGGCCTACTTCTACACTGTAAGGATTTTATGATTGTTACTTGCCAATTACCAGCCTAAGCCTGGATATTCAACAGAACAGATATCAGGGTTCCTTTTCAAAGGATTCTACCTTCATAAGGCAAGGCCGGCAGTAATGCATGGTGTTGTAATTCCAGGCTATACAAAACCAAAGCCTGAAACAGAGGTTCAAAACACAAACTTCTGATTCAGGGGAAGGAATGCTACCAACTAAACCAAACTGACATTTTTCATTCCAGTTCCATAATGTAACTTGAAAATAAAACTAAGCATTGAGGGTATCACTCATTTGAAAGTATTCAAAAATATCACATTCAAGAAAATGAAACCAGTAAACAGTTTTTTGAAAAATGTGGTTTCAATCTGCTGTGTTCTGCTGTTAAACAGTTGCATCTTGAAATGTACAGAAAGTAGGGGGTGTTCTGCAATGGCTTAATGAGCATCAGACACAATAATATTCACATTTTGCGTGAAAATGTTAAATTTTATTAAAACATTGGGGGATGGGGATGGGGATGGGAGGAGGTAAACGTTTCACTCCGTGATCATTGTATGAATTGAATACCATTACATAGACTGACTGATTTACCTTTACATTGGATTGAGTGGAAGGGATAGTTGGGCAAGAAATATAAGAAGTTCACTACCACATAGTTTGCAACCAAAGGATCTGCATTTGACCTTCATCATTTCCAGCATTTTTCTATTTTTATTTATATGTAGCAGTTTCAGCGCATCACACCTCACCCCCCTCATGAGGGAGATTTTAGGGTTTTTACACTTCATAAGGTTTTCATCACACACATCCCAGACCCTTTGACCTCCCTTGTTAATAACTTCTTAGTTTAACAAAAACCTATTTAACAATAACAAATGGAAAGGGAATTAATTGCACATTTTACCCTACATGTTGCAGTCTCTCAGATTTTACAAATTGTGTGCTTATGTTAAAATTTTCCACGGGGAATATGCTTTGGCAGGAATGAACTTTAAATTGCTGCTTAAAAAAATATTGTGGATTAAATGAAAACAGAAGAAAGGTCAATCCTGAACCAATGTGAACAATTGAGTTTCTGAGATAATGAGATCTCTTAGATCTAATTTAATGGAGGACGTCTGACATTTGTATCATTTTGCTGAATAATATCTATGGACTTTTGATAAAATATTCTTGCACGAACCTATATTTTCTTCCTCATTTCATTGGTCTTCACCCAAGTAGAAAATAAAACTTCACTTGCTCCATTTCCAAGAAAATGGCTAATGCTTGGGATCTAGATTAACTATATGTCCTGAAGAGCAACATCAATCTCAGAATGCTGCAATGTTAACAGTGGGCCAAAATGAGGACTGCAGATGCTGGAGATCAGAGTCGAGAGTGTGGTGCTGGAAAAGCACAGCAGGTCAGGCAGTATCCGAGGAGCAGGAGAATCGACATTTTGGGCAAAAGGCCTTTATTAGGAAAAGCCATTCCTGATGAAGGGCATTTGCCTGAATCATCAATTCTCCTGCTTCTTGGATGTTGCCTGACCTGCTGTGCTTTTCCAGCACCACACTCTCGGCAATGGGAACAGTACCAGGCACAGCCAGCTTCCTGATCCTAAAACCAAAGTCTCAACCTGCACTATGTACCAGAGATATTCCAACTCCAGTGGTTTTGTTCAGGGCATGCTATAAAGGCAGTTTCAATGGGTTTCTCCTGTCAAGACTTCTCACTGTGAAGAACAATAATCTTCATCCTTCGTGCACCCTTCTGATGTGACAAGGGGGTCACCAACTAGAGTTCAGGACTTGGAATATTAGCTGACTTTTCTCAGCTGTGAGGTGATTCAGAGATATAATGTAATGGCCTTCACCAGACCATAACATCTATCTGACACAAAGCATGATATAATGAATAGGATGATAATTGAGTCATTATTATGCCAAAATTATTATTTTAACTTATCTGTAGATATCTCCTCAATTAATTTAAATTAATATAAGCCTTCAGCAGGGAAAATAAGATTTGTTTCCTTTTAAAGTTTCTGTATTATGAGGTAACAAAAGAGAATATAACATGTTATAAAATATTTTGTGGCTGGTAACCATATATTTAACTTTGAATAATAGCTTATTTTGTTCTTGAATGGAAGAGATTGAAAAAAAGATGATGAAGATCTTAAAATTGGAGAATAATAGATATTGATGATGCAAAGTATTTAATGGGGAAAGTCGGTGCTTGACTAATAGGTCAAGATATAGGAAATAAGGACTGTTATTACTTTGGGTTGATCAATATAAATGAGTAATTGGAAACCTTCAACCATGAGGGATGTCCATAAAGAGTTAGAGCAAATCAATGATTGTGTGCTCTACTCATGGTCAAATATCACATGCCACCAGGTTATCATCCAACAGGTTTATTTGAAATCACAAACTTTTGGAGCATGATTCCTCTGTCAAGTGAAGTGGAGGGAAGTGGACAGGCACAGAATTTATAGATGACGAATTCTTTGAAAGATAGTTCCAGGTGATCAAGAGTGTCAAAAGATCGTACAAATGGTGTGAATGGAGTGTCAACAAGTGGAATAACAAATCTTTGCAGGTGATTGGAAGTTTCAAAAGGTGTGAGTAAAGTGTCAACAGTTAAATAGCAAGGAAAGGGATGACCTATGATCTGATTAATTGAAGCAGTGAGATAACTACAAAAAATCAAAAATAAGATGGTGCTAGAGACACCACAATCCAACACTGGCACCTCCACATACTCTACTCACAGAGATGGAACAGGTCTTCGTTCAAAACACAAGTGTCAATCAAGAATCAATAACCCTGGATGTCCTGAAAAGAATGCATCTTTTTATTTTTCTCTATTTTTGATTGTGAACTAAAATAGGAAAGGGACTGTTTTAAAAACCAAGGATTACAAAAAGGATTAAAGCACTTGTTAACGCAAGTTACCTGACTCATTGCAAGTACTGTTTCTACTGCTGCGTGTGGGGACTGATGAAAGACAAACTGAAGCTGGGAATGTATGTAAAGGGACCTTCCACCAGCAACAAGTAGCCAATTGGTTTTTGGAATAGCGACCACTTGTCAATGATAAAGGGCTTCTGTCTGCCAACAACTAAGTGATTGACTCCCAGGATATTAGATCAGTTGTTAATTTTAAGTCTGAGGCAGATAAACTTTTATTAAGCAAAGGTATTTAGGAATATGGGCCAAAGGGAGGTACATGGTGTTAGGCCACCGATCCGGTATGACTTCACTGAATGTTGGAATGGGCTCCAAAGGCTGAATGCCCTACTCCTGTTTGTAAGTTCCTACCTTCCTCTGTTCAAGATTGCTGAAAGACTTGTGGGTGTGAATAATCAGTCAGAACTCATCGGACCTCCAAGAAGGAAGGAGCGAATCTCACTGCATTAAAATGGCATCTCACCCCTGAAGAGAGTCAGTTTATGCTTCCTCATCAGTTATTGTGAGCTGTGCCCTGTAACCAATAAGTCAGAGAGACTTTATAAATGTGAACCAGTCACTCTATGCCTCCTGCAACAGGTGAAAGTACCTGAAGTAAGAAGATCAAGGAAAACAAACCCTGATGAACCAGAATCAAAACCTTAGTGAACCTGGGCAAGGGCCTTCCCATTCTTTCCCTCCATTCATGATACCCTTTCTGTATGGCTGTCTTTTTGTTTGTAGGTGGAGTTTTACAAGGCCATTAGAGTTTTAACTAGTAGAGTAATATGTTATTAGCTCATAAAATTTTACCTGTAGCTAGAGTCTATTTATTTGTAACAAATAGCAATTCCAGAAGGCTGGTCTACGCTTTCTGTGATCCTCGGTCTGACATATGGGAAGATCGGTGAAGGCTGCAGATGTTTATAAAATCTTCAACTTTTGTGATGGCTCTGGGAGTAGCAGGGCTTGATTTGTAGCGTGTTACCCCAGTGAGGCATTGCAGTACATTAGGCGAAATTTTGGAATTGAATGCTATGTCTAGTTTCATTGTTCCAAGTCAAATCCCTGACTGCATGGAAAATAGCAGCAATCGGTTCACGTTGAAAGTCTCAAGAGCTACATTCCTCTGCCAAGCCCAGAGTTGTGATAATTAGTAACTCTGTAATATAACTTCCATCCAAATTGAAGAAAAATAACAATTATTGGCTGTCATACTTTGTACACTTTGGATGGCAATAAACAGTATTTATTGGCATCAGTCAGCCCAAATGAAAAACATGCTTTCCTGTAAGCCTACATAAAATAGACAGTCAATAAAAACCTTTATTCATCCTTTGTTGTACTGACCGACACCAAGAAATCTAAATCAATAAACTGAGTTCATAAAATTGATGTCCTTGCATTAGTCAGATAATGACTGAGGGCATTTTCAAAAACTGCTTTGAGTGATTTTGTTGACTGCCTTTCTCCTATTTTGAGCTGGTTAAATGCAAATTATTTTACTGCTATGTTAATTGGTATTAGTTCCACCAAATTGATTATACTTGACACTCAGCTTCACTTAGCTACATTGATTTGCTGTGTCAAATGATTCAGACAGATGGACTTTCTTTTTAATCGCAACAATAACTCGAATGTGTTACTGATATCATGAGGTTATTGAATCATGACAACTTGTGAACAGTTTTCCTCTAGTCATGCATGAGGTGCAGCTTAGTTCTGAACAATAGATTAATGGTTTCAGCATTTTGTAATTTTGTAAAAATGGACTAACCATTTTTTATTTGATTATTTTATGTGTGTTTTTTTAATCCTGGGATCTTTTCATGTTTCACATTTTTTAAAAGGAACAATGCTGACCATAATAACATAAGACCATAAGTTATAGGAGCAGAATTAGGCCAATTGGCCCATCAAGTCTACTCTGCCATTCAATCATGACTGATAAATTTCTCCACCACATTCCCATGTCTTCTCGCCGAACCCCTTGATCCCTTTACCAAACATGAACCTACCTATTTCTGTCTTCAATACACTCAATGACTTGTCCTCTTCAGACTTCTGCAGCAATGAGTTTCACAGATTCAGCACCCTCTGACTGAAGAGATTACTCCTCATCTTAGTTCTCGACTCTAATCTCCAGCATCTGCAGTGCTCACTTTCGCTTTGTTGTACGACAAGCCCTTCAACCCCAAGATTGTGCTTGTAAACCTCCCCTGGACCACCTTCAATGCCAGCATATCCTTCCTGAGATACAGGGCTCAAAACTGCTCACCATTTTCCAAATGCAGTCTGACTAGAGCCTTATACAGCCTCAGCAAGACACCGTTACTCTTGTATTCTAGCCCTCTTGAAATTCATTCTTACCATTGCATTTGCCTTCTGAACTGCCGACTGAACCTGTGTGTTAACCTTAAAATAATTCAGCAGTAGGACTCGCAAGTCCCTTTGTGCTCCAGATTTCCAAAGCCTTGGAAAACAGTCTATGCCTCTACTTTTCCTACCAAAATGGTTAACATCACATTTCTTTGCCAATTCCCTTAGCCTATCCATGGACTTTTGCAGCCTCCCTGCCTCCTTAGCACAATTTATCCCTCTACCTATCTTTGTATCATCTATAAACTTAGCAACAGTGCCTTTGGTTCCTTCATTCAGGTTAAACATTGTGTTCCTTCATTCAGGTTATACATTGTGTTCCCAACATTGACCCCTGTGGAACTCTACTAGTTACTGGCTGCCATCCTGTAACTTAAGATGGCCTCAGGTTTAGGGCGCTCCAGAAAGGATCATTCAAATTAGACAGGGCTGAAGTCAATTGTCAGCACAGAGCCCAAAGGAGACAACTCAACTGGAATTTGGTCATTAGCTATAAAAGAGGACAAGAAGGACCAGAGAAGGTGATAAAAGATAACAATGCTGATCCAGAGCATTAAAGGAGGATCAGAGAAGTTCTCAGACAGACCTGAAGACAGTAGGTTTTAACCTTACTTAGTGGAAGAGTCAAAGGGTGGGAAATGTTAGAAGCTGAGCATCCACCAAATGACAATATTTTGCCAGGGATAATGGAACAGATTAGGGGAAAACTGATTCTCACTAATATTACAAAGTATTAGACTACTAACTGGTCAATACATTCATTGTTCTGAGTTAAAAATCACACAACACCAGGTTATAGTCCAACAGGTTTAATTGGAAGCAAAAAGAGCGTCGCTCCTTCATGCTAGTGTGCTTCCAATTAAACCTGTTGGACTATAACCTGGTGTTGTGTGATTTTTAACTTTGTACACCCCAGTCCAACACCGGCATCTCCAGTTCATTCTCCTGGTTATCCTAACTACGTTGAGTAATATGTCTTGGCCAAGTGTATAGTTTAATCAATTCTCAGAGGTTTCAATTTTTCAATATTGTGGAAAACTTTATTTGGGTTTTATTTATCTCTTATTTCTGTGGTCGTGATCTGGAGAGGATGTGTGTGATCATCCATTTTTGCAAATGCATAATCTCCAAATCCTCCTGCACTTTGGTAACATTGTTACATTTAATCTGATGAACTGAAGGGACTGACCAAGAGCTAGACTTGAACTGATTTCAAATCTTTTTACTGACATTTAGTTTTGGCTATTCTTGTAACTTTAGTGTTTTTACTCCCTTAATTTTTGATGGGATTCTAAGAGTTTTAATCAATGAATCAAATCAACGAGCCATTCACAACATTTAAGACTTAAATTATTTTTATAATGTTCAGAAATATACAGAGAAAAATGCATAAGACGCATACCCGTAATTGTTGCAGGAGGAAGTTGAATTGAAGTATGGTTTATAAATTAGATTTTCAGGCAGTCCTTGTATTTTTCAAGTCATATTAAAAAGAACAATATCAAATTTGCCTCTTGAATCTTAAAATAGATATTGATTAGAAGCATTATTTCCCTGTTTGTAAAGGGATATGTTGACGATTCTCAAAGTGATTAGTTGAGATAAACAATAGAAATGTCAAAGACCTGTAACAAAAATAAGAATGGATAGCATTTATTTGAGAAGGTATACTTAACATTTCAACTGGCAATCCCATATGGGATTGGTTCCTGTTTCGAATGTTTTTGGAATGTGGAAACCCGAGCTGAAAAAAGTGTTGCTGGAAAAGCGCAGCAGGTCAGGCAGCATCCAAGGAGCAGGAGAATCGACGTTTCGGGCATAAGCCCTTCTAGAACCCTATTCTAGAATTCAGACTTCTTTCTCTTTTTTTAAAATCTAATACTATATTAACATTGGCCACCGTAATTTGAGTCAAATTAATTTAACTCCTTTCTGATCATAATAGGATTAAGTTAGGTAAAAGTCTATCTGAGGATCACTAAGGTTGCTAAGGAACAGCTGCTGCTTGGTAGCACCTAGCTTTTGGAATTAAATTTCTCTTCGCTTCACGTCTAACTGGGGACAATGCCTTCCTTGGGAGGATTGGCAGCTCAGACAGTCCCTTTACAATATGGACACCAGATGATAAACAATACAAGTCCATCTGTTGTTGGCATGAGAAGGGATGCTGTCGTTTTTGCAGACGGTGAAGCTGGCTTCAAGGATTTTATCATGTTTGCACACTGAAGGGGGCTATTCTCTTGGCAACACTTTGTGAAGCTGCTCATCATAAAATACTGACCTAACTGCTCAGTAATAACAAGATCATGCTTGAACCAATGTTATATCATGCCTTTAATGTAGCAAAATTTCCCAATGCACTTTAACCAATGCAAAATTTGACACTGTGTGCATATAAGATATTAGGACACGCGACTTAAAGCCTTGGTCTAATCGGTACATTTTAAGAAATGGTTTAAAGAAGGCAAGCTAAAGAGACAGAAACATTGAGGAAGGGATTGCAAAGAGCTGAAAACATATAAAGGCAAGCCTGTCAGTAGAGGGGTGAAGGAAATCAGGGATCACTGAGAGGCAGGATTTGGAGAAGTACAATGATGTTGGAGGGTTGTAGGAATGAAGGAAATTACAGGAGCAAGGAGGGACAGGCCATGGGGGCATTTGAAAAGAAAAATGAGCATTTTAAAATTGACTCATTGGTCAATGTAAAGTAATGTGAGTCTTTGGTCTAATGCAATATATTTGAGCAAGCATATGGGTGATAGGTGAATATTACTTAATGCGAGTCAGCATATGGGCAACATAGCTTTGGCTGAGCTGAAGTCTATAGGAGGTAGAAGAAAATGAACAATATTAAACTATGGCACTATTGGACAATGGGGTGGTATTTTGGCTCAATGGTCAGCATTGCTGCCTCACTGTGCCAGGAACCTGAGTTCAATTCCACCCTCAGGCCACAGTCTGTGTGGAGTTTGCATGTGCTCCCTGTATTCGTGTCGGTTTCCGCTGGGATCTCGGCTTTCCTCCCTCAATTGAAAGATGCAGGTCTGATGGATTGGCCATGCAATAGTGTCCAGGGATGTGCAGGCTAGATGTGTTAACCATGGGAAATTTGGGGTTACAGGGAAAGGGGTGGGGGGATGGGTCTGGGTGAGATGTTCTTCAGAGGGTTGGTGTGGACTTGTTGGGCTGAATGGCCTGTTTCCAGAATTCTATGAAATTTCTGTAGTATGTAACAGGCCCATGTGGGTCCAGAAGATCTCTAAATTGGTTGAATATTGAAGCAATACTGAGAAAGGGGACAGATGTTTGAAGGATGATTTTAAAAAATGAAAATATTGAGTATGTTATTTTAAAAGAAAACAAATCTGAACAGCAGCTCAGGCAACATAAGCTGTTTCATGATGCTATTATGCACTGGCAACTAAACAATGATCTTTCCACCAACTGGATGCTGCTATCCATCTAACAATATATTCATCGAGCCAAAGCTTGGAAACAAACCCTTCGGACAAACTCAACCATACCAACCAAGTTTCCCAATCTAAACTAGTATCATTTGGCCCATATCCCTCTAAACCTTTCTTATTCATGCACATATCCAAATGTCTTTTCAATGCTGTAACTATACTTGCATCCATCACTTCCTCTGGTCGTTCATTCCACACATGAACCACCCCTCTGTGTGAAAATGTTGCCCCTCAGGTCCCTTTAAAATCTTTTCCCTCTCACTTAAAAATATGGTCCCTAGTTTTGAACTCACCCACCCTAAAGAAAAGACCTTTGCTATTCACCTTACCTATGTGTCACTCATGATTTTATAAACTTCATTAGGGTCACCCCTCAACACCTGCTCTCCAGTGAAAGAAGTCCCAGCCTATTCAGCTTACCCTTAAAATTAAAACCATTCATTCCCAGCAACATTCTGGTAACTCTTTTCTGAGCCCTGTCCAGTTTGATATCCTTCCTATAGGAGGGCAACCAGAACTGTACACAGTAATCCAAAAATGGCCTCACCAATGCTCTGTGCAACTTCAACATGACATCCCAACTCCTATACTCAGTGCTCTGAGCAATGAAAGCAAGTGTTCTAAACCACCCTGTCTCCCTGTGATGCACCTTTCAAAGAATGATATACCTGAACCCTAGGTCTCTCTGTTCAACAGGACCTTACCGTTCATTGTATACGTCCCTGCGCTTGTTTGTTTTACCAAAAGGCAATACCTCACATTTATCCAAATTAAACTCCATTGGCAACTCTTCAGCTCATTGGCTCAATGGATGAGAATCCCTTTGTAATCTTAGATGATCTTCTTCACTGTCCACTATGCCATCAATTTTGGTGTCATCTGCAAAGCTACTAATCATACCTCCTAATCTCTCAACCAAATCATTTATATAAATGACAAATAAAAGTGGACTCGGCACCAATCCCTGCAGGACACTGCTGGTCACAGACCTCCAGTCCAACAAACAATAGACAATAGACAATAGGTGCAGGAGTAGGCCATTCAGCCCTTCGAGCCTGCACCGCCATTCAATATGATCATGGCTGATCATTCCTAATCAGTATCCTGTTCCTGCCTTATCTCCATAACCCTTGATTCCACTATCTTTGAGAGCTCTATCCAACTCCTTCTTAAATGAATCCAGACTCACCCATCAGCGGAAACATGTTTCCTGCTGCCAGAGTGTCCAATCCTTTCATAATCTTATACCTCCACCACCACCCTCTTTCCTACCATCAAGACAATTTTGTATCCAATTGGCAAGCTCTCACTGAATCCCATGTGATCTATGCCAGTAGGCAACACAGTCATCTTGACTCACACCCTGTGCTGCGGAGAACAGTGTCAGTACCCCCTCACTATGCTTCCTCCCTAAAACCACATTCCATTTCACAACTCTATCTTGAATGGCTTCCTGTGCACAGTCAGGCAGACAGAAGTGGGAACTGCAGATGCTGCAGATTAGAGCCAAGATTAGAGTGGTGCTGGAAAAGCACAGTAGGTCAGGCAGCATCTGAGGAGCAGGAAAATCAAGGGCTTTTGCCCGAAATGTCGATGTTTCTGCTCCTCGGATTCTGCCTGACCTGCTGTGCTTTTCCAGCACCGCTCTAATCTTGACTCCGATCCACAGTCAGTTAACTCATCCACCCAGCGACCTTCACTCTCATCAGGATGAGCTGAAAGAACATCAATCAGTCTCTTTGTCAAGATAAAGGATATGTAAACAAGATAATTTGAGTTTGTAACATGGAAAAAGCTCTTAAGCATAAACAGAGAACTGTGGATGCTGGAGATCTGAAACAAACTAGAAGCACCTGGGGCAGCATGGTGACTCAGTGGTTGGCACTGCTGCCTCACAGCACCAGCGACCCAGGTTCAATTCCAACCTCAGGCTCCAGACCGTCTCTGGAGTTTGCGCATTCTCCTCATGTCTGTGTGGGTTTCCTCCCATCACTCAAAGACGTGCAGGTAGGTGAATTGGCCATGCTAAATTGCACATAGTGCTGCAGAGCTGTGTATGTCAGATGCATTAGTCAAGGGTAAACGTAGGATATGGGAATGGATCTCGGTGGGTTTCTTGTTGGTGTGGACTTGTTGGGTCAAAGGGCCTGTTTCCACACTGTAGAGATTCTAGTTAATGAAAAAATTGCTGGAGGAAATGCAGCATCTGTGAAGCAAAAAAAAAGTTAACATTTTGAGTCCGGTGATCCTTCTTGTCCTGAAAAATGTTAGCTCTTAGTTCTCCAGCAATTTCTGTTTTTGTTTATTTCAGATCTCCGTCATCTACAGTTTTGTTTTGAAACTCATGAGATGCTACATTCTATCCATTTTCTGACATGAATCAGAAACCTGGACAATAAGTAAAGATCTGGAAGAAAGTGGAGGCCTTTGAAATATGGATGCTGATACATCTGCACAAAATTCCGGATATACATATCCTGATAATAGATGAAGAGGTATTTGAAATTCCAAAACCAAAGAACTCTTAAAAAGTGAGATCCAAAAAAGAAAATATTGGTACTTCAGCCATTTGATCAGAGAGCAAACTGGAGGGCAGCAGAAAGGGGAATTGTCCTAGGCATAGCTGGATGACTGTTATCACAGAATGGGGGTGAACTACATTGATGTGTGAAGAATGTGCAAGGCAGATAAGTGTGGTACACCATGACAGGTGTTCCAGTAGGTGTAGCCATAAAAAGCTGCAGTTAGAACTGAAATAAAACAAAGAACTGTGGATGCTAGAAATTTGAAATGAAAAACAGAAATCTATCTTGGAGAAAGTGAGGACTGCAGATGCTGGAGATCAGAGTCGAAACGTGTGGTGCTGGAAAAGCACAGCTGATCAGGCAGCATGCAAGGAGCAGGAGACTCATCGTCTCAGGCATAAGTCCTTTATCATATTACGTATTTACATAAAACATTATATTACATATAACATTTACATATTAATAAACCGAAACCTGATGAAGGGCTTATGCCTGAAATGTCGATTCTCCTGCTCCTCAGATGCTGCCTGATCTGCTGTGCTTTTCCAGCACCACACTCTTCTACAGCAATCTATCTACCATAAAATTGAGCAATGCCTGTGAATAAGTTTCAGTTCCACTGCAATGCCGGTTCCTACATCTTCACAATGGGTGATCAAATCAAACAATATGTTCTTTCTGTTGTTTAAAATATGCAGGGCATAGAACATATTCACCTAACCATGGTTGCAAAATCCAACATAGAATGTTGACTATTAGATTTGAGTGCATGATTCAGCAGCACCTGATGAGCAATCCTGTTTGTCCTAATAGCTAAATAAACAACTAATTTAAGATAATTAATCAAGCCCATAAGAATAGCTCACATACACTTACTGAAGATGAAATACATTCATACACATATCTATTCTCTGTAATCTATATGATCAAGCCTTGTCAATTTTGCTCAAAAGCTTGGGAAGCCCATAGTCCCCCAATGGTGAGGCATGCCATAGAGAAAACAGTCAAAATTGACTTGCCAAATGATCAGCATCTTTCACTCTTATCATGTCTGGTTCACATCTTATTCAATCTGGCATTTTTCTATTTGGTCTAATTAATGCTTTATGACTCTTTTTTCAGAATTATTGTCATGATGTGGAGGAGCCGGTATTAGACTGGGGTGGACAAAGTTAAAAATCACACAACACCAGGTTACAATCCAACAGGTTTATTTGGAAGCACTAGCTTTCTGAGTGCTGCTCCGTCATCAGGTAGCTGTGAAGCAGGATTATAGGACACAGAATTTATAGCAAAAGATTACAGTATCACGTAACTGAAATGATATAGTGAACAAACCTAGGTTGCTGTTAACCTCACGTCTTTAATGCATAGTCTGAGTTGAGGTGTCACTTATTTTTATAAAATCTTAAGTTAACTCGAGAAGGTGACTTAAAAGAAGTTCTGGGATTTACATATTAAGGAATCTACAACCCATTCTAAAAGATGAAGAACTTAATAGCAATCTAGGTTTGTTCAATATATCATTCAGTTTCATGACACTGTAATCTTTTGCTATAAATTCTGTGTCTTATGATCCTATTTCACAGTTACCTGATTTGGAGTGCAGCACTCCAAAAGCCAGTGGTTCCAAATAAACCTGTTGGGCTATAACCTGGTGTTGTGTGATTTTTAATTTCAGAATTATTCACATTCGGTGCTATCAAGTCACTTTGCATTGCTCCATGGAGATATGCTATGCAATGAGATAGGGTTGATAAAGTTGATTTCGATAATGGTTCCCAAATTAATGAGCACACAAAGAAAAACTGTAATACTTAGAATCCTAAAAGATATTGCATAAGAACGTGTAGAGAGGAGACTTGTGCAGAAATATAATAAAATAAATTGGATAGTTTACATTTTGAATCAAATTGATAACCAAGGTTAATATTGGATTAAACTATTAACGTAACTTACAAATTCTAAAATCCACAAAGACTGTCAGTAATCAATTAATTTTGTACAGTCATCAGGATTGTTAAATAGAAAATAGATATTATACAAGAACTGGCAAGCTGCTCTGCTGCCCATTCCACTAAACAGATGATACTTGAAATTAAAAAAAACAATTGAGGCTTAAATATCATTTTTTGTGAAGGTTCCAATCCTTCTTATTCTAGCCCCTTGAGTACAGTTCCCAACTTACATTCATTTGCTTCCATCATTTTTAATGTTGCCCTTTAGCCACCAAATTCCAGCATCTGGAATTTTCTTCTTTAAAGTTCTATCTATGACTTTACATCCAAGACCACCCTTAATTTTCCCTCTGATCTAGCTTCAGTTAATTGCTCCTTGCGCATCTTGCTTTATTGCGAGTGTCTTGTTTTCTATGATAAAGGTGCTATGGCAGTGACTAATGTAGCAAAAATGGGTTTATTAAATTATATTGAAACCAGGCTACTCTGAGTGCAATTAAGTAAATTCCTGTTTGGTGCTGATACTTAAAGACCATCAGCAGAAATTAGAAACTTTCTTTGATCTACATTAAATGTATTTCAACTTCAAGCAACATAGGGTGTTATAAATTAGAGACAATTATGGCCTTAAGGAACATCAATAAACTGCACAGATGCCGACTCAGTGATCTGTGGAATCATATAGAATCAGTTACATTTTTACACTTTATTAAGTCAAGGCTTATTGTGCCGTTCATAATTCAAAGGAAAGGATGTTCTTCCAGTTTTATATTTTTGTTCCAGTTTCATTCTGTCACTAGGTCATATTTTCTTTCAGGGTTCCATGTGAAAATTTTAATTATTGTGAAGTAGGTCATGAAGTTAGAGCTTGCTAATAACTGGAACAATCTTGATTGTTCTTTATTGAACTGTCTGTTCCATGTGCTCTTTAATCATTAAATGCCTTACAGACGCGAAGATGCATTGACTATGTATATACATAGATTTATTATAAAAGAACAGAAGGATCTAAATTCAAGGTTAATTGACCTGGGAAACATCCCTTCTAATCTGCATGAAATTCAATCATAATCAAAGCTCATGAACGATCAGTCACTTGTGTTAGAATCATTGTTAGATGCATGTTTTAGAGTCATAGAGATGTACAGCATGGAAACAAACCCTACGGTCCAACCTGTCCATGCCGACCAGATATCCTAAGCTAATCTAGTCCCACCTGCCAGCACCTGGCCCATTTCCCTCCAGACCCTTCCTATTCATATACCCATCCAAATGCCTCTTAAATGTTGCAATTGTACCAGGCTCCACCACTTCCTCTGGCAGCTCAATCCATACCCACACCACCCTCTGTGTGAAAAAGCTGCCCCTTAGGTCTCTTTTATATCTTTCCCCTCCCACCCTAAACCTATGCCCTCTAGTTCTGGATTCCCCGACCCCATGAAAAAGACTTTGCCTATTTACCCTATCCATGCCTCTTGTAGGCTGTTTTCTTAACCTTTACTTCAATGATTGAACTGTGTTTTACGACAGACTATCAGACAATGGATGCAGTTGTCATTATATGCTGAATGCCAGTCGACTTTCGGAAATACTCAATACTCTCTGCTGACAAGTGAATGCCCATTATCTGTGAGCAACACGTCCAAATACCAGATGCTCACAACTTTACAATCATTGGGTAGGGCATTTGGCTAAATTTCAAATATGTTAAAAATAGATGAATGCAACCAAAACAATTTGTTAAAATAACACTTTTTCATAACTTAGATTAGATTCCCTACAGTATGGAAACAGGCCATTTGGCTCAACAAGTTTGCACTGACCCTCTGAAGAGTAACCCACTCAGATCCATTTCCCTTCCCTATATTTACCCCTGACTAATGCACCTAACACTATAGGCAATTCAGCATGGCCAATTCACCTGACCTGCACAGCTTTGGACTATGGGAGGAAACCCACACAGACAGTCACCTGAGACAGGAATTGAACCTGGATTCCTAGCATCAGTGCTAACCACTGAGTCACCGTGCCACCCATTTAGTAACTAGCTTTCTATAAGACACTAAAAATTAGCCTTGCTGAGTGAAAGTAGTCCCTTATTGTAATGCAATGTATAATATGTTAATTTTTAAACTTCCAGTAATGATGATACAATTTACATTTCATAGCATTTTCATGTTTCAACCACAATGAATGTACCCACTAATGTATTTAATATAGAAGGTGAGCAAAAATGACCCACAGTGGATCTTCTGTTACTCATTAATGAGTTGGCTAAGCCAGTATTTATCTATTTACTGATCACTTTAGCAATCAAATGCTGGTGTCACGATTTTGAGTTTGCAATCTTAGTTCTGGGTCCAGAAGACAATTTTCTTTCTTCATACCATTATGTGAACCTTTTAAATGATAACAATCTCACCAATCGGCTTTTTTTTAAATTTAGAATGGAAATAAGATATGAAATATATAAAATAGTATATAATGCAAAATGTAAAGTAATCTTTAATCAACCTAAATTTTGCTTAGAAAAAAAATCTTATGTACATAAATGACCAATGCTAATTAAGTCGGAAGCAAGCAATTAGGTACTGAGTAACCAATCACAATAGTCTTCTGAAGGTAGAGCTTAGCACTGGAAGATGTTTGGTACAGATACTGCCTTCTTATGGAGTCTGTTTGTCTGAAGACATTACCTCCATTACAAAGCTCAATAATTGAAATACATTGACACCACTTCTCATAAAGTTAAGGCTGCCTCTGAATCAGCTCCTCCCATTACGCTAACCATTTTGATCATTGTTCGAGAAAACAGATGTCAGTGTAATTGCATCAAGGTTTGCTGATGTGGCCAGGAAGCAACCTGTAATCCAGTCTTAAAATATGTTCTCAGCAGCCCTTCAATGAGCTCTGCTGCTTTAGTGGTGTCCGTTAGTTCATTGTCTAAAAGGAGAAATTAAACTTGCAGTTTAGCCCATATCATGGACTCAAGGTTAAAAATAAATATGAAAAGGTGTAAACTGGAAAGTAATAGGTCAGTGGAAGGAAACTAATGTGGGAAGATTGAGCAAATGACTGGTGGAATTGCTCAAAATCCTTTTATAGCCATTTTAGATGAGTACTGACCAATATATTAAGAGTTAATCACATGTGGCTAATAGGGAATCAAAACATTATTTCCAGTCAAATCAAAAAATGTGTGATTGGCCATGTGATCTCATTTGTTTTCTATTCATTCAGCATTTCTGTGTGTTCTTTAATTGTTATGTACATTTCTTGGTTAAGCTGGTAAGATGAAAAGCAAAGTGTGCATATAGTTTTTTTTATTAGTGTTAGTGCTCTACTTTTGTGCTTATTCGATGCTGCTGCGTATTTGTTAAGCTTACACATAAAGAGGTGATGTGATTTGTTCTGCAAGTGTATGTGCAGTACTTTAAAATACAACAGAGCAAGTGGTTAAAATGCTGTCATAGATAAAAATGTACCTAGTTAACAATTGTGCAACACAGATTTACACAATGAATGCATGATTTGAGGTCGAACATTGCTAATGATATATTAAAGGTTGCCGATGAAATCATAAGCTTAGGTATTCAAATATCTAGCTGAGAAAAGGCTGATCATTTCAAAAAGAACTCAGACAAATTAAATGAGTTAAATAATGTCAGATGGAGCTCTGGGTATGTGTAAGATGATGCACAATGATTGAGGAAACACAAAACATGTGTACAAAATGGATGGGTGCTCAGTGGCTCAGATGAAATAGGAAAACATTTGGGTGTGATTATCAACTATGGACTTAAAGTATTTGGTGAATATGGAGCTGCCATCAGCAAGGCTAATCAAATAGTAGGAAAGATCTTCAGGGCATTTGATTATAAGTCAAAACAGGTTACTTCAACGTTAGAGAAGTCATTGATGTGGTTGCATTTACCTTCAACATTATTTTGATGCACTGAGAAAGGATCAGAGTGGAACAACTGAGATGTTGCCAAGGCACTGCTAATCTGTAAGGTCCATAGCAGGGAATCTATTTCCATTTTCATTTCATTCTTTTATTCTTAAATTGGTTGAATCCCTTTTAAAGTGTTCTGTTAAAAATGTAGAAGGGCTATGATTCTGATCAAGAGGCTGAAAAGAGACGCAATTGTAAGATTTTCTTTGAAAGATTTCAGACAGTATCTCAGCATCTCTCTGCCATTAGTAAGGCACATGTATGACTTTAACTCACTCATCCTCTCGGGATGAACAATAACTCAATTTCATCCCATTCCCCAAACTTTAGAACTATGTTAATTGTAGTCCTGTGCTAATTCTTGTGTTGTCCGTATGTAATATAAGTGAGGTACCTGGATTCTATTCACATGAAGATGTCTAGTGGCTTTATTTACAAATATACTAGTACAGACATTATAGAAAATCACCTGACACAGCCTTTGTCTAAGGTGCTGTGACGTAGAGAGACCATGGTTCCTGGCCATATAATAACATCGGTTTCCTTGGCTCATCGGTATACTGAGCTCCTTGAATGGATATCATTCTTAAAGTGTTGAGTACAGCTTTTTATAGCAGAAGGGTTTGAAATTCTACCAGTAAAACCACAGAAGCCTTAGATATTAGCAAAAATAGCTATACAGAAATAGGAATAGTAACATTTCTGAATACAGAAACAGTTTATGAATAAATAAATAAATAAATATAGAAGTCTCAGAGCCTAAGTCACTTTGGTGGTTTGGCTAGTCTTCTGGATTTTGTTCTGGATTAGCCTGTTGGAGATATGGATTTTATCTTTAGCTATTCATGATTTGCAGATGTGTTGCTGGTGTGTTGTATGTTGCCCTGATGTTCTGTCACACTGTAGTTATCTTCTTGTATTTCCTTGATGTATTCTTTCATGTTGGATGTACGTAGTCGGCCTACTGTGTGTCTTCCTTTAACTGGCTTTTGTTCCTCCTCAGTGTTACTCTGCTGGATGTTGTGAGTTCATAAAACCAGGACTCCCTGTACACTTTGGATATTTCTGTGGTAAACAATGTTCCCATTATAGATTGTGTGACCTTGACCTTCTGTCAAACATGTATTTGAGATTGTTATGTACCTCCATGCCAGTCATACATCACCTTCAACCTTCTGTGTTTTTCAAAACATGTCTCCTGCACCTTAGAGAATTTAGATGGATGGTGGCTTGGCAAAGTCATTCTCACTTACTCTTTAGGTTTGATCTCTACTGGCAATGGTAATCCCACATCCAGAGGTGTAGCTCTAAGGTGGGACATGGCAACACATAAACCTTGTTGCATTGTCCTATACATCATGAGAAATGATGAATTGCTGCTCATTGTCAAAACGTTTTTCTTCAGGGCCACCAAAAAGTCTGGATAAGGCACTCAATATGTCTGTCACCAATATGTTTGAAGTGCTTATTGTCTGTCTGACAATTGAAAATTTGTAGAATTAATCAGTGACTACAATAATTTTATCAGCATTTATGGTAAGTAAGTCAATGGCAGATTAAGAAGCTGGCAGAATATTGTGAGGTTGCAGAGCCTCTTAACACTGCTGTGGATAATAACTTTGGCAGGCCTTGCATACCCTTGCTAACATTTGGATGTTAATGATGATCTGTAGCCACTACATCATGTCATGTGCCAATCATTTTACCCACTTTGTGCCCATAAATCCTTGTGAAAGATATATCCTAATGGAGCCTTTTGACCACAAATACTTGATTTACTTTGAAAACTATGCGTTTTGAGATATTGAGCTCACCTCCGGGAGACCATCTATTAATGTCTGGCACCTCTTTTATCATATCAGACCTCCCTTCAAAGTTATCCAATGATAGTGCTGTCAGTTGAAGCAAATTATTATTAGTAGTAGCTTCTGATTGAAATTGGTCACACTTACGCTGACTCGAATGCAATATGGACAATGTCTTCCATTTTGATGTCCATGCTGTCTATGTGTAGATCCAATGGACGGTCTGCAACATTGTTTGGATTTGGTAACCTGCTCAACCTATCTGAGGTGGCCAGGTTTGTAGCAGATGTATACTATGCAGGAATGTTTCAACAAGCCTATTATTAATGGGTACACCACAAACCTGGCTTCAGCAGGGTTTCTGCTAAGTTTCTTTATGGTTTCACTTTGTATTTTTCCTCTGTGCACTCCTTGCGCACCTTTTGCATTGTATTCAGTGTTCTTTTCCTAATTTTGATGTAAAACATGTTTCAGGAATGTTCTGTTGACTCGACATATTTTCTGATTGCAGCCTGCTCTCTTCTTTCTCCGTTTGAATATTGATGCGCTTTTTCTTATTTACAGCTGTGCCTGTTGTTCCTTTATATTAAAATAGACTTTAGAGTCAGCTGACTGCCTGCCTGGCTTTATCCAGCTCAAAGTTACTCACAGTTTGTGAAGAAAATCTTATTCCCTTCCCTTTATTTATTTCATTCTATTTTCTGTTTGTTAGGAATTTCTAGATTGCTCTTGTATCTTGTTTACTGCTGGTCTTCAAGTCTGTATCATTGCCTTCCTTATTCTTTCTTTATAATCATCACTGCCCAGCAGATAGTCATTTCTTGTGCTACCTGCATGTATATGAATGAGATACTTGAATTCCTTTTAATGTGAAGATCTTAAAAGGGCATCATTCTTAAAATCATAATACGTAGTGCAAGCATGATTGCTATGGTTACAAGCAGCTGGCTGAAAAAAACGAGAACCTGGGACAATTGCTGATCTTTATGGCTAAGTCATTGTTTGACAAAGGTAAGTAAAAAGCACCACTGCACAATCTGATTAACAATCGTACCTCGACTTCCCGAGTTGTGTCATGAGGAGAGATTATACAAACGAGGCCTGTTATCTCCAGAAGTTTGAAGGTTAAGGGGTAATCTAATGGACGGCTTCAGATATTAATAGGAAAAGACAGGGTAGATAAAGATAAACTATTTCCACTGGTTGGAGATTCTGGAACCATGGGCCATAGTCTGAGAACAAGGGCTAGGCCAGTCAAGAGAGATGTTGGGAAGCATTTCTACACACAAAGGATGGTAGAGATTTGGAACTCTCTTCCACATACGGCAGTGGATGCTGGATCAGTTGATAGTTTTAAATCTGAGAAAGCTAAATTTTGGGGTAAGCAAAGATATTAAGGGATATGGGTCAAAGGCAGGTACATGAAATTAGGTTTCAGATCAGCCATGAACTCACTAGCTGGAGAATAAGATTGGAGGGGCTAGGTGGCCTACTTCTGTCTATATAGTCCAATAAAGAGTGATGATTTATGGAGCATCATCAAATGATTTTGCTGTAAGTGTGACATTGTGTATCCATTTCATGTTCAATTTGAATATATTATTGAGATAATCACAACAGACTACTTCCAGTTTCATCCACTGCTGTGTACTGTGATCAAGGTAAGTCCCTGGGCAAACATTACCTTCTTTTGACTACCTATTCAGTTTGAATAACTGCTCTGTTCATGTTAGACTTCATCTTACCATTTTGTCATTTGAATCAAATCCTAACTCAAAACAGTGTCATTCCAAAATGGAGTTTGGGACAGGAAAATTTTGATTTATCCAGCTGCATGGTCTCAGAGCAGCTTATAATATTCAGGTCATAATTAACTGCAAGAGCATCTTCTGCGTGACAATTAGGCCCCGATTCTCATGAAGTTGTGATGGCTCCAGAGACCTTGGTTAATGGTGTGTGGGACATTTTCGCCCACATATCCAGCTGGTACTTTTATCGCCAGGAGGGAAACGGGGGCGTAATGTGAATCACGCAGCTGAGAAACCTGAACTCAGCAGGACTATTTAGAAATAGCGCTGGGTCTAAATAGACTCCCTTTTACTCTGGTCTAAAGGGCTTAGCCTGGAGTTATGGGATCATAGATTTATGCAGGAGATCTGGCACTCTTGAAGGGCAGACAATGTCTATTTAAGTGTCATGATCTGAAGTTATTTAAATGCCTAGCGCTTTGAAACTGAAAAGAAAACCTAAACTCTGTCTATCAGTCAGAGCAAGACAAAAGATTTTGATTGACAAGACATCCAGTTTAGCTTAGAAAAAACAATCTGTTGCTGCAGTTTCAATAGAGTTCATTGTTAATGTTTTCCAAGGGCTATAATATCAGCAGAATCCATTATAAATGTTTGGTAGAGTTTCAAAACATCCAAAGATACTTAGCTTGCCACAGGACTGAACTCACATTTTATTGATAGGTGAATGGCAATGGTGCAAAATGTACTCTGGGTGGGGGATATCAATGTCCACCATCAAGAGTGGCTCGGCAGCAGCATTACTGATCAAGCTGGTTGAGTCCTAAAGGATGTAACTGCTAGACAGGGCCTGCAGAAGGTGATAAGCAAACCAACAAGAGGAAAACACATACTTGACCTCATCCTTACTAACCTGCTGGCTGCAGAAGCATCTGTCCATGACTGTATCGGTAAAAGTGGCCACCGCACTGTCCTAGTGGAGACAAAGTCCCGCCTTCACATTGAGAATAACCTCCATAGTGTTATTCACCGTGCTAAATGGGACAGACTTCAAACTGATCTAGCAGCTCAAGACTGGGCTTCCATAAGGCACTAGGTAAAAACAATGACTGCAGGTGCTGGAAACCAGAGTCTAGATTAGAGTGGTGCTGGAAAAGCACAGCAGTTCAGGCAACATCCGAGGAGCAGTAAAATCGACGTTTCGGGCAAAAGCCATTCATCAGGAATACTTCCATAAGGCGCTGTGGGCCATCAACAGCAGCAGAACTATACTCCAGCACAATCTGTAACCTCATGGCCTGGCATATCCCCCACTCAACCATTACCATCAAGCCAGGGGATCAACCCTGGTTCAATGGAGCCAGGGGATCAACCCTGGTTCAAACTGGGCGTCACTGAGCAGGTTGTTGCTGAGCAGGTGCTGCTTGATAGCACTTTTGATGCTCTCTTCCATCACTATACTAATGATGCAGAGTAGACTGATTGGGCAGTAATCGGCTGGGTTGGATTTGTCCTGCTTTTTGTGTACAGGACATACCTGTAAAATCTTCCAAATTGTCGGATAGATGCCAATGTTGTAACTGTACTGGAAGAGCTTGGCTAGGGGAATGGCAAGTTCTGGAGCACAAGTCTTCAGTACTATTGCTGGAATGTTATCAGGCCCCATTGCCTTTGCAGTAACCAGTGCCTCCAGCCATTTCTTGATATCACGTGGAGTGAACCCAGTTGGCTGGAGACTGGTATCTGTGAAGCTGGGGACCACTGGAGGAGCCTGAGATGGATCATCCACTCGGCACTTCCGACTAAAGATTGTTGCAAATGCATCAGCCTTACCTTTTGCACTGATGTGCTGGGCTCCTCCATCATTGAGGATGGGGATACTTGTAGAGCCTCCTCCTCCAATGAGTTGTTTAATTGTCCACCACCATTCACGACTGGGTGTAGAAGGACTGCAGAGCTTAGATCTGATCTGTTGGCTGTGGGATCGCTTAGCTCTGTCTATCACTTGCTGTTTATGCTGTTTGGCACACAAGTAGGTGCTGTTCCAGCAATAAAGTTTCAGCTTGGCACACAAGTAGTCATGTTTGGTAGCTTCACCACATTGACACATTATTTTTAGGTATGCCTGATGCTGCTCCTGTTTCTAGTGTGATAGAGGAAAACAACTTGTAGTCTTAAAGGAAGAAATTTGTTTTAAACAATATGGAGTTTATTGAGTTCTGAAGAAGGGTCACTGAACCCAAAACATTAAATTCTGCTTACTCTCCACTGATGGTGCTGCTTTTTCAACAATTTCTGTTTTTGTTTGTAGTTCATTGCATGATAAGAACTATATACAAGTTGCACTTTTGTGTCAGATGTTGTGACAGAGACTATGAGGAAGACCAGGAGCAGCATCAGGCATACCTACTCCAATGACGGCTTGGCAGAGAAAGGCTTAGGATCTCTAGGAAGTAAGTCCTACAAACTGAATCTTCCTCATCAGTGGAGAGTAAGCAGAATTTAATGTTTTGGGTTCAGTGACCCTTCTTCAGAACTCAATAAACTCCACATTGTTTAAAACAAATTTCTTCCTTTAAGACTACAAGTTGTTTTCCTCTATCACACTAGAAACAGCAAACTCCATAACCTGAAAAAGGCTGGTAACAGTAAATCGACTTTGCAGCGAGTAACAGTACAGACAGCCTATGTAATAGAAAGAAGCAAAACAATAATAAAAGCAAAAAACTGCTGCATGCAACAGGTTGGTTTTATGATGATTGCAATCCACTCAACTCAGCAGAAGCGAGTTTAAAGGCTTTGACTGGTAACCCTGCACGTGCCAGAAGAAACTTCCAGAATTTCACAGGCACCAAGTCATTGACTACTGAACAGATACTCCCTAGAAACAGAAGATTACTTCAGGAATGGCCAGATAGCAACCAATGACAACAAGCATGAATGCCTTTAGAACACCTTCACTATTTTTCGATTATATATGCAGTGCATGGGCAGTGACAGATGAAACTGAGACAGACTAGAATAAACAGTTTATATTCTTGAATGATTATGCTCCTTGTTAACCGTGTGTATTGGGTAACTTAAAACTACAATTGATGGTGCATGCATTTTGTATGAAAGGAAAGATATTTGCGGAAGAACATTCATATATTGTACAAAAGACGCTTGCCATAGTCATCCAACTTGCTTTTCTTTCAAAATAGTAGTTGTTAAAACACATTGATTGAAACAATTCCCCATCCCTCAACTACGTTTGTACCCAAACATCTATCAATCTCTGACTTGATAATATTGAATAATTGAACACTGATAACCTCATAAGGTAAAGATTCACAAAACTCTGAAAGAAATTGTTCCACTTCTCAGTAGCAAACAGGTGATCTCTTATCCTGAAAGAATGATTCCCAACACGCTCAGCTCTCAGCACTGCAAGAACTATTTGCATTTTAAACAGATCATTTGTCATTGTAAACCAAAGAGAATATGGACTTATTATGCATAATCTTTGATTATGGTTCTCTCATCGCCAGAATCAACCTAATAAACCTTCACTGTAAGACAAGCATATGCTTCCTGAGACAAAAAGACCAAAATTGGACACAGTACTCCAGACCTCAGCTAACTATAATAAATATAATTGCAACAAGATGTCTTCACTTCTGCACTCCAAACTCATTGCAATGATGGCTGAAATCCTACTTGTCAATTCTTGCTTGCTATGTCTACATGTTAGCTTTCTGTGACCAATGTACATAGTCAGCCAAATCTCTTTGAATACCAACATTTCCTAATCCCATGCCTTTAAAAACATTCTGTTGATTGTTTATTCTTCCTGCCAAAGCAAAAACCTCATGCTTTCCTAAATTATACGTCCTCTGCTATCTTTTTGTCCAATTACATTTCCTGTCCATATCCCTCATAATAGCCTTACAAAATCCTTACTATTTGCTGCCACTCTGGAGATAAGTTAGCTCAATTATCTGGATGGCTGGGTTGTGGTGCTAACAGCATCGGTTCAATTCCTGCACTAGCTGTGGTTATCATGAAGGACTTTCCTTGTCAATCTCTCTCCTTGCCTAAGGTGTGTTGGTCCTCAAGAGAAGCCACAAGCAGTTCTGTCTCTATAATAAGAGAGTATGACTTTGCTTTTGCTACTTAATATCCCTTCATATTGCCAGCAAAAGTGGATGTATCACACTTCATCAAAGTGATTAGCGTAAATTTTAAGAAACTGATGTCCAAGCATTTGAGTTTCTGCTACCTATTTCTTCTCTCTGTTTTCTGTCTGTTTATGAATCATCATAATTTATATGATTAGTTTATTATCCATAATCTCATGAATCAGAACCTTATGGAACAACACCCAGTATAATACCTTATCAACTTCAAACATCCAAATACACTACATTCACTGTTTCCTCCTTGTCTACTCTGCAAGCTGCACTCTGAAAAAAAGATTTAAAATTTCTCAAACATTGTAAAACTGTGTTGACTCTGCTTAAGAACGCTGTGAGTTTCCAAATTTTATCTTACCACATCCTTAATTTTGTTTGTTTATGCTCTTGTGAAGCACTTTGGGATGTTTCACTGTATTAAAGATGCTATATGAATGTCATTATACTGTTTATGTTGTTGGAAGGCAGCAACAATGATTTTATAGAGTTAGCATTTCTAACGTCATCAAGTATTACTTAGTTGCTGTTCAGACTTTGACAAATCACCCCCCCCCCTCCAAAAATCCTCTGTTTCATTTTCAAAGAGAAACCAAGATGCTAAACCAATGAACAAAAATCTACTGAGGTATCTGTGCTGTATGCATACTTAGAGAAGGCTCTTTGTTTTTATTGAAACAAGGCTTTTTGTTGACTCACTTCTGTCGAAAAAGCAGCTGGCATTTTGTTTAACTTGAAACTATCCTCATCACTGGCAGTCAATAGACAATAGACAATAGACAATAGGTGCAGGAGTAGGCCATTCAGCCCTTCGAGCCTGCACCGCTATTCAATATAATCATGGCTGATCATTCCTAATCAGTATTCTGTTCCTGCCTTATCTCCATAACCCTTGATTCCACTATCTTTGAGAGCTCTATCCAACTCCTTCTTAAATGAATCCAGAGAGTGGGCCTCCACTGCCCTCTGGGCATGAAGATTAATCAAGGGAGCATTTTTATGGCTTTTTAAATCTTTATCTGTTTCAAAAATGTAATTCAACAATGCCCCTTGTATGAAACTATGAATAGAGCGGCTCCATATGATATCCAAATTCTGTTTAACCTTTGGCTTTGACTTGCTTGAGGCCAATCGTACTTCCTGTCAAGGTGCCAAAGGGTGAATTAAATCATCAATTAAGGGCGAGCTGGAGGGAGCAGAACAACTTAGTTGATTCCGTTAGTGACAAGCACAGAAGGCAAAGCTCATCATTTTGTCCATGAAACAGCTCCAGCCGTTTGTGCACTAAGAATAATAAAATACTGCAATGTACAAAAGAGCGTTAAAAACCAGTAATTGGCTCTCAAGAGGTCAGGGACGAGCATGGGAAATAAAGCTGAACAGTTTTGGAATTAATTCATCTTCGATTATACAGTTCCCCAACACATTATTCTATTTACTCCAAGGCACCTTGAGTGGTGGTTAGGTGAACTTTTGGCTGAAAAACAAATGTCAAGTCTAATTGTGATTTAAATAGTTAAGCATCCTCACCTCATTAATGCCAAAATTACTTTTGACCTTGATACATACTAATTGACGTTTGTGATTCTTTCCAGAATGGGAGAGAATTCTGCTTTCTGCACTGAGGGTGGAAATAAACATTTTCTGTCTGTGTTTCTGTTCTATTGTCAACTATTATAGTCATTGCATTTTATGCATATTTTTGCTTTCCGAATAATGTTTCAGCAACTTCCACTCCATGAAATAGATCCAACCTCTTGAGTGTATAATCTTGTATATTTTTAAACATGTAACTGAAGGTTGGTACCTAATGACCTTCTACTGATTAATAGTAAGAATCTGTCAAGAAATCCTAGATTTCAGATCAATATGTTTAAACTTTCGGACAGCATCCACATCCTGTGAACAAATCATTTAAAAACAAAATGAACAGTTCCCCTGTTTCAGCCCAATTTTCATCTTGCATTGGACATTCATTGTCCTCTTATTAAAGTTTGAAGTTTTGAGTCTGCAATTAGATTAGGCCTCTCCTTACCATCCTGACATCCTTTTTAATTAGTTTCTGCATATTCGTACATTCATTCCAGTGAATTATTTCATACTTCTCTCTGCAGAATTTATACACATAAACTTTAATCCTTACCTCATTTAATTTTTAATTTTTTTCCAGTCATGCTTACTTAGCTTATGCCTGCCTGTCTAGCTATACGTTTATTCTGCACTATCCTTTTTTTTAAATTGATGTGCTTATGCTTTATTGAGGTGTCGTTAAACAAACTGGCCAATTCATTTGTGTAAGTTTTCCTTCTTTAGAAGTTTCTGGTTATGAAATTGTGCATCTGGGTTCCAGTCTTCTGGTATTTAAGTTGCATGTCATATTGAATCTGTTCATTATGTGGTTGTTATTGTCCAAAGAAGCAAGCCATCCATTTCCTGTGTGTTGTCAAGGTCACAAACCATTAACAGGTCACGATAAGTATGGCCCCTATGGCTTTTATTAAGGTTTGCTCAAGACAGAGGATATACTGAGATTGAGTTGTTAGAGACTGTAAACATCATGTTAAATAACACACATAGCTTTATGACTCTAGTTCCAAACAACCAACATTACTTGAAATACATGATGTGGCAATATTAATGCGATATTTACATCAATTAAGCAAAATAAACTAAGAACACAGTGCTACAGAATAAAAAAATAATGTGTTGACCATAATTTGTTGCAGTAGTGGTGCCTTTAGCTGATCTTATTTATTCATTTTATACCGCCCTCTGAAAGAATGAACGATGCTTTGTTAAGGCGCAATTCCACTTACGTTTTCTTCACTTTCATGGAACAATTATGCTCAACGGTTTACACTGATGTGAAGCAATTACTTCACACTTCATGCACAGAATGTGCTTCCACTCATGCTTTAACATGTTACTTTACATCCCACTGACTATGAGCTGTTCGTCATCGGCTTGACCAACACAGGCAGGATGACCACTTTGTAGAGCACCTCCACTCTGTCCATAAGAATGACCCTGACCTTCCCATTGCTTGGAATTTCATTAAACCATCTTGACCGCATGCTAACATTTCTGCCCTAGACCTGCAATAATATTCCAAAAAAGCACAATACAGGCTCAATGACCAATATCTCATTTTCTGCATTTTAGAGCCTTGAGGTTTCAATATTGAATTCCACATTTTCAGAAACTGACCACATTCTCCATTTTCCTTACACTTTCTCCCTCACACCCCCAAAAGCCTGTCTTGCTTATGTCTTGTTTATGTTGCTCTGAGGAGAGATTCATTCTCTCCCTTCCACATTTCAATTTGCACACATTTTGCATTGCTTTGACAGGGTAAATGCTGAGATGATGACTCTCCCTCTTATTCTGAGACTAGACCCTCTGGGAGAGTCTGGGACCAGAGGACATAGTCTCAGAATTATTTAAAACTGAGATGAGGAGGAATTTCTTCTCTCAGAGGGTGGTGAATCTTTTGAATGCCTTGCCACAGAGAGCTGTAGGGCCAAAGTCTTTGTGAATATTTAAGGCTGAGATAGATAGATTCTTGATCGGGGAATCAACGGTTATGGGAAAAATGCAGTAAAGTTGTCAGGAAGAGTGTAGATTCAGCCATGGTCTTATTGAATGGTGGAGCAGGCTTGAGGAACCAACTGGCCTACTCCTGTTCCTTTTTCTTATGATCTTATTTCTTTTTCTCTTTGACCACTATTAGCAGCTCATTTGGCTTTTACATTGGCCTCTACACCATCTATCCTCTCAGTCATCCTCTATCTTGACATTGCAGTCTCCTCTACATTGGGGAGATTGGACGCCTACTCACAGAGCGCTTCAGAGAACATCTCCGGGACACCCGCACCAATCAGCCCCATCGCCCCATGGCTGTACATTTCAACTCCCCCTCCCACTCTGTCGAGGACATGCAGGTCCTGGACCTCCGCCATCGCCACTCCCTCACCACCCGACGTCTGGAGGAAGAATGCCTCACCTTCCGCCTCGGGTCCCTTCAGCCCCGTGGCATCAATATGGACTTCACCAGTTTCCTCATTTCGCCTCCTCCCACCTTACACCAATTCCAACCTTCCAGCTCAGCCCTGTCCTCATGATCTGTCCCAGCTGTCAATCTTCCTTCCCACCTATCTGCTCTATCCTCCACTCCAACCTATCATCTTCACCCCCACCTCCATCCACCTATTGCACTCTCCCCGAAATATCGAATTTCCTGCTCCTCGGATGCTGCCTGACCTGTTGTGCTTTTCCAGCACCATTTTAATCTTGACCCTCCTCTGTCGCTATCAAAAGTATGAAAAAAAATCTATTTTTCAATAGTTTTCAGTTCTAAAGAAGAGTCATACTGGATTCAAAATGTTAACTCTGTTTCTCTCTCCACAGATGCTCCAGACCAGCTGAATTTCTCCAGCAATTTCTGTGTTCGTTACTAAGAGATTACTACAGAGAATGAGTGTGGCACTCATTGAAATGAAACGATGACCAAGCATGAATATAAGATTTGAAAGTCTATGAGATAACCTCAGAAGACCTATTAATGCACTTAATGTCAGTGCTCTATTCTGAAGCTGCTTGCAGCTACACTGACCAGGAGATCTTCTGGAATACTATATCGCACTCTAAGTTACTCTATTAACTTGGCAGGTTGTTGTGAGTAATCCTGTGCATGTGTACAAGCTCATATGAGCTGAACCCCATTGACCCGAACAGAAAGAAAAGTGAAACCTAGCAGTGAAACCTCAGCCATAAAACCCCGCATTGCAACCTTTAGGTTCCAATGTTTGGAGTCCAATTATTGTGACACCTCTGATTAAGAATATTCAGGGTTGCAATATGCAAATATTCTGCAGGTCAGCTTTGTTTCTCTCCTATCCTTCCTTTCAGCAAGAGTCATAACCGGTTTATTTATTTGAAGGAAATATGACTTTTGGTTGTTGATTCAATGCAAAGCTGGAATTATGATGTGTGTTTATTTTAGTAAAATGTAGTGCAGAGAGAAGTACGTAATGACTGAATTTCACAAGCAACATCGCTTTCTATTTTACAGCTGAAATAAATGTTGACAGCTGAAACAGTCATGCAAAGTGATTTTATTTGTGTTCTTTCATTGATTATTCCTTGAAGTCTACCTCCATCATAACAGCACCTGGTTACTTATGCAGTTCCTCCATCAGTCTTCAATTCCCTCCTGTAAACAGTTGCCTTCAAAAGGTACATATGTTTTTTGAACCATGTTCTTTTGCGGAATTTGCACTGGGTGAAGAACAGAAACCTGGCCTTGCTGTTCCTTCTCACTCTCTTGCACCACCACAGGGCAGTAACAGTGTAATAGTGGATCCACTGTCTTCAGATGCTGCTGTTTAGGACGTCTACCTGGAGGCGTCATCCTTCAAGATCTAACAGCTACAGAACAAAACGAACTGGGATATTGCAGAGCTTCAGTGTGAACTTTCTGATGGAATATCTGGTGGATCCAGCTTTTCTGGAGGTGGCGATCCAAAGAACTGGAAAACTGAATCATCGATATGAGTACAGTTACATCATGTGCAAGCAGCTTGATGGTAAATTTCATCAATATAGCTTGGTGTATTCCGAGGCTTTGCTCAGTCGCAAAAATGGCTTCCCAGGCAGAGTCTTATAAGACGATATTCTGTCACTTGAATTCTTCACAATTACAGATAAACCAATCAAATAAGGAACTGTAAATGAATTCAGCTCCCTGAGATCATGAAGAATGTCAATGCTGTTGATGTCAATTGCATGCCTCATTATTCATACATGACTGTTTTGCAACTTTTTGGGATGAAATTGGTAGCTCGGGACAGCTGGCGGACTTTTCTGAAGAGTTCACTGTGATAGAAAAGCAGGAGGGAATTTAGGAGTTGACAAACCAATCAGATAATTAACTAGGTGCTGTTACAGCTGGGGTAGGACAGAAGGATTAATCAATGAAAAAACAAGATTGAAAGCCCTGTGCATGAATGGTTCAGCTGCCAACATTTATTCCAGCTGTAAAGCTGAAGGAACAATTGCTTGTGAGATTCAAGACTGTAAAATATTTTCTGAAGAAGGGTCACTAGACTTGAAATATTAACTTTGTTTTCTCTCCAAAGACCTGCTGAGTTTCTCCGGCAATTTCTGTTTGTGTTTGTTTCAGATCTCTAGCATCTGAAAGTCTTTAGTTTATTTTGCCTTAAAATATTTTGCTTCTCTCTGCACTACATTGAGTCAATTTACCATTCTATTGAGAGATTGTGACTGCAACGTTATGTTTTGCTCTTCAAAAATACTGGCAGACCTGCTGAGTATTTCCAGCATTAGGTTCCATTTCTATTTCAGGTATCCAGTCCTGCATGTATTTTCTTCCTGAAGAAGGGCCTGTGCCCGAAACGTCGAATCTCCTGTTCCCTGGATGCTGCCTGACCTGCTGTGCTGTTCCAGCAATAAAGTTTCAACTTTGATCTCCAGCATCTGCAGACCTCACTTTCTCCTGCATGTATTTTGCTTTTGTGTCAAATTAATATTGCCCATTTTGTGGCTATGGATGATTAAGATCAATTTTCTTGACTGAGAATGAAAATAAATAGTTGTCCTTTCTGAGCACCTTTCCCAATGTCAAGATATCCTAAACCATAACCATAATTATGTCCTTCTAAGACATTGGTCACATTGTAAATGTAGCTAAACATTGCAATCAGTTTGTGTTGAGCAAAGTCCCCAAGACAGCAATGAAATAAATAACCAGGATCTGCTTTTGAATGACTGATGAGAAATTGCATCCAGGATTACAGAAGAAACTCCTTTTTGCTCCTCTTTAAATCAAAGCATGGGATCTTTACTTTCCATCTGAGAAGCAGAGGACACTTATTGACATTTTCCATGACGGAATTCAGTGCACATACTGTGTTCTCTAATACATCTGCTGTCTACTTGACTTAAAATAAACCTGATTACAAAAATTAATAAATTTCATTGGTGTATTATTTAGTAAAATACTTTTAAAACCAGAATGTTAGATGTTAATATTTTAGATGTTTGTCATTATTGTTTAATTTAACGGATGTGAATTCTCATGAACTAGTAATTCAATAAAAAATGCAAGGAACATGGTAAACTGGGAGGTCAGTGTTCAATAGGATTATCAATAAATCAAATAGAATGACCTTTTTGCCCAATAATCACCCTGTTTGCAAGCTGAGTGTACCTAATATTAAATTAAAGTAGAAAGGAGATAGTCATAAACTGATTAATGGAAGATTTTAGCAATAGTTTACAAAGGTTGCAATGACTCAGGTGAATGATATCACCATGGAGACAGAGTGATGGGAGACGATACCTTGTACAGTTATGATTATTCACGTGAATGATACATGAGCAGCAGCAACAGGGGAATGAGCCATTCAGTGAGATCAGTTACATTGCACCGTAACCTGTGCTCATTTATTGTTGTTCCATTCATAAAACGGCTGATCTATTCGATCCTGCAAATTCACCTTTTTTTTGTCATATGATATCCTCAAGATTCATTCAATTAAAGCTTTTCAAAGATTAATTTTGGAAAATGGTTTGATTAAGACTGAAGGAAGCACAGAATTATAAACATCAGTGACGATGAGGACTGTGTGCTCAAATAAGCTGCTGCCTCTCAGTAAAATGAAGATTGAGGAATCACCTCTTGGATGAGGTGGCTGTTACTTGTAGACCAAAGACCATACTTTCAGTAGAGGAAGAGTTCAGAAAAGGGAAAACTGATTGCTGAAATGTATCTTATGTACACTTGACATTATTTAATATTGCAATAAAAAAGAGACTCAGAACTGCATTAATGTTGAGCAATATATAAAAAGAGAATGAAATATCAATATATTTGAAGGTATGTTAAATAATCTGCTCTTTTAAATTGTATTTAGTTCATATTGTATGCTTCCTATAGGGAAAAACCAATAATACATGGAAATTAGAATACTGGATGCACTAAGCTCCATTTTGAAGTATACAAGGTGTGTTGAACCACTATGTTTCATTCACCAGTTTTACTGTTTCTTTTTTCAATCTGGATCTTAGTTATAAGCTCTTTAGCTGTAAGAACAATGAACAAATCTTATCTAAATGTAGTTTCTGAAATTCAAAGGTAAACTGCAATAATTTTAAGTGCTCGCTTACTCACATCAAACTTCATTAATTATTGATCTGAGCTTCTCCTAATGTTCTTCTACAATGCTGAATCACTACTTTGTAAGGTTTCTTTCCCAGGATCCATGGCATTGAAATATTTGCCTGGAGATTAATTACTGTCAAAAATTGTTTATCAAATCTTGTCATCTCCAGCACTCCTAATGTTCAGTAATGGATTCAGAGAAAAATTCCATATTATACTTAAAACAATATGATCTACAACAATGTTCTTGTATTTAAAAAATCACTACAGAAAACATAGTTTCTCTATGCACCAAACACAGAGCTGGTTCCTAGCACAAACAAATGTTCAGTGTGGGTTTTCTTTTCTATGCAAGTCTCTTTTGTGTTATTTCCAGCTTTAGCATACTATTGAAGTACATTCTTCACAAAATTCTTTTCATATTATCTTTTTCATAACAAAATGCAAGTGTTCTGGTCATCCTGGTGCACCGTACAGAGGGATGCTTTAAGTGTTATATCCTGCAATTTGATGATCCAATTACGAGGGCATTCATTCAAAGACAGAAAAGTATTCCAAATGATAGTGCAAAGCATTACAAAACAAATAAATATCACTCACATTTGCTTCTGATCTTTAACTGTTTCTGACAAAGTGCCAAATGTCTTTGACTGTCTTTGAATGTAAAATAATGGCAGTGCTTAAGATAATATGACAATAACATCAAGTGATAGTTTATTCGGTAGCATCATAAATACCTTCCAGAATGGTTCAAAATAAACTAGAATCTTAGCAGCATGATGATTTAATACACTACTGAATAAAATATTCATTTTATTTCCAGTCACTTCAAAATTAATAGAATCAATCAAAAAAATATATAACAAGTTGAATTTTATCCCTCTATTCTGGCCAATCTTAGCTCGTAATGCAACAATGAGACAGTGAAAATGAGAATGTTGGGAAAGGAGGTTGTGATGATGCTAATCTGCTGAATCCCTGCCTCTGCCTCTTGACATTTTGATTCCCTGGAAAAATCTAAGCCATCCAGTTCTTAACAACCCAGCAGTTCTAAAATAAAATATTAGGGAAGGCAGCTAGCTATTTCTTATCTTCCTGCATTGAGTTGCTGAAGATCACAAGGATGGCTAAATTGAATGTCAGCATTTGGGCAGAGATTTGAAGCTAATGTAGGAGGGAGAGAACCTGATCTTGAATCCCTCTCCTGTATCTGCCTTATACTGGTCTGCAATGATGTTATGTTCATACAGAGCTATTTGATGTTTTACAAAGATAATCTGTCATCAGACTGCAAAGTATGATCTTCTGGATAAAATATTCTCTGGAGGGAATGGTAATGACAAGAATGTCCTCACAAGATACCACTAAATTGGAGGCAATTGCTTCCTGAGAGGAAAGTCACAATGTTGTTGTGGAAGTTTCGGGTGACCAGTTTCAGATGAGCATAAGAAGATGATTTGGTTTCCTGCTGTAACATACTGAATCTCCTGAAACATTGACTCTCCTGCTCCTCGGATGCTGCCGTGACATGCTGTGCTTTTCCAGCGCCACACTTTTCGACTCTGATCTCCAGCACCTGCTATCCTCACTTTCTCCTGAGTTTCCCTACCAGCCAATCACAGAAGTTTCACAGATTTAACCGAATATGTAATGTGCAATAACATAAAGCAAACTTTTTAATAATCAATACATATGAAATCAGGAGTGTACCAGTTGATCAAATATTTTGGATAAGCAAGAGAACATAATCAATGTAAAAACAAAATCACCACCACATACAAGAGGTATTCACATCATTATTATACTTTACTTACAGCATAAGTATTAAAGAAAAAGAGAGATTCTATAAAGTGGCTAAGTACAGTGGGAAATCAGAAGATTGGGAAGGATACAAAAGCAAACAGAGGATAACAAAGAGTGTAATAAGAAATGAGAAGATCAAATATGAAGGTAGGCTAGCCAGTAATATTAGAAATTATAGTAAAAGTTTCTTTCAGTACAAAAGAAACAAACGACAGGCAAAAGTAGACATTGGGCCACTTCAAACTGATGCAGGAAGCCTAGTGATGGGAGATAAGGAAATAGCAGGAGAACTTAACAAGTACATTGCGTCAGTTTTCACAGTGGAAGACAGGAGT
>NC_057742.1:27493734-27532381 GCF_004010195.1 Chiloscyllium plagiosum
GTTAGACGAGGAGACTAGGACCTGTGGACACAGCCTTAGAATTAGAGGGGGTCATTTCAGAACAGAAATGCGGAGATATTTCTTCAGCCAGAGAGTGGTGGGCCTGTGGTATTCATTGCCACGGAGTGCAGTGGAAGCCGGGATGCTAAATGTCTTCAAGGCCGAGATTGATAGATTCTTGTTGTCTCGAGGAATTAAGGGCTACGGGGAGAACGCTGGTAAGTGGAGCTGAAATGCGCATCAGCCATGATTGAATGGCAGAGTGGACTTGATGGGCCGAATGGCCTTACTTCCACTCCTATGTCTTATGGTCTTATGGTCTTATAAATAATAATGCAACTTCGCCTTAAATAAAATTTACTGGCAGAGAGTCTTCTCACTCACACTTTCAACTGACTACTGGGACATCGTGGTAGATTTGAGGAGAAATCAAATCAAAATTAAATCAGCTGCCGATATTTCATGTGGCTATTTGATTGAACAAGAAGTATGTTTACATTGAAGTCAATAAATTTTTTAAAGTATAATAATTGGACAAAATAACATAGTAAACTTCACATTATTTGAAGTATATAATTTTTGAGAGTTATCGAGTGCTGATTGAGTAAGGAGCTTGTTAAAACAAATTTTGCCATATTATTTACAATATTGTAATGAACCTATGATCTGGAAGGTACGGTTACAATAAGGATAACCTTCTTTCAGAATCCAATCTCAGTAAAACAATTGTTCAATTCCCACCCAACATCTGAAAGTTTTGGTGCAGTAGAGGACTGGCACGATCCATCATCAATTTAGGAGATGCCATTTACAGTTAGAATTAATCAGGATGTTGATGGCCAGTCAAATCAACCCTCTCAGTCCCCTAACACTGATAACCACCTCCTGCAAGTTCATTGGTAACATCTAGAAAATGTCATGATTGGCTGAGGGTTAAAAGTAATCAGATTCATAAATGAAGACATTATGGTGATGAGTGAGCATATTCTACACAGATATTTACAGGCCACTCCTAGAATATTGTGGGCATTTCAGTTCTTCTTATCACAGGGAGGCCGTTCTTGCTATAGAGAGAGTGCTGTGAAGGTTTACCAAGTTGATGCATGGGCTGGCAGGACTGCTATATGAGGTGAGGTTGCATCAGTTAGGATGAATGCTCACTGGAGTTATAGAATGGTGAGAAATGTATAAAATTCCACCAAGACTACACAGGTTAGATGCAGGATGTATGTTCCCAATGGTGGAGGAATCCAAAAACGGAGTTATAGTTTAAGGATTACAGATAAACATTTTAGAACTGAGGAAACACTTCTTCCCCCAGAAGGTGGTGAGCCTGTGGAATTCATTGTCACAGAAAGTGGTTAAGGCCAAAACATGAGACGTTTTCAGGAAGGAGTAGATTTAGCTCTTGTGGTTAAAGGGGTCAAGTGAGAGAAGCCAGGAATAGGGCATTAAGTTCGATGATCAGCCATGATTATGATGAATGGTGGAATAGGTTGAAGGGTTGAATGCCCTACTCCTGATCCTATCGTCTCTGTTTCTATGTTAATGTAACAGATGAACGTGACATCATTTTTGTGGAACAATTCACAACTTTAGTGTCTTTTATGGTGCTGGACTGTCAGTTAAGTGCTGTGTCGTAATCTGGGGAATGCAGCAACCAAAACTGCACACAGCAGGGTCCCACTAACAATGATGTGAAAATGACCTGATAATGTGTCTTTGCGACATTGGTGGTTGGATAGATATTTCATTCATGACTGGACCAGCACACCCTACTCTTCAGGGAATAGTGCCACAGAAGGAGCCACTTACACTCGCCAGAGAAGGCAGATGGGGCTGTCTGAAGCATCCCTTCTGAAAAAGCGCATCTCTGACAGCGCAGCACTCTCAGTATTGCATTGAAGTGTCAATCTAGAGTTTGTGCTCAAACCTTTGACATTAGCCAACATCCTTCAATCTAACGAGAATGCTTCCCCACCTCTGAGGCCTTTCTAAGTCTTGTGAGTGAGAACTTCCCACAATAGTAAGGTATGTCATTCTATTTTATAGAAAATGCAACCATGAACTGCTAAGTTTCTCCTTCCAAAGCAACAGTCAGGAGCACCCAACAGCGTTATCACTAACCTGGATTCTTCATAGCATACAATGCTACCACACATGTTCAGCTTTGGAAAGGATACAGGGCATATTCAACAGTATGACAATCCCTCATAATAAAAATTCCAACTGCTTATCAATCCATTGACATAAACTCATGTTATGAAACCATGCTTCAAGTAAAAATAACATCATGCATTTACTGGCCAAAATCACTAATGATGAATGAACCCAAAACATTAACTCTGCTTTCTCTCCACAGATGCTGCTAAAACTGCTAAGTTACTCCAGAAATTTTGTTTCAGATTCAGATTTCTAGCATTCACAGTTATTCGTTTTACTTTGTTTTCCTTAATTAAGCTGTTACGTTGGCTGCTGAGGGTTAGGTGGCATTTGAGATCCAGAATTATCTCAAGTCTTCGGAAAGTTCTGAATTAGATGGCGTGCTCTTCCTTACATGGACATACTATTATGAAACCATCTACAGAATTCACACCGTTTGGACTCCAAGGTTCTCTCTAAATGTAAAAGCAAACAAAGCAAGATAAGGAAAAAAAAACAACTCATTGGAAATAACCACTGTCCGTCCCCCAGTGGCTTCTAATTTTGATTAATTTCCACAGAAAATGGAGGTATTGATCAGATGGTCACATGTTCATAACCAACTTTAGATGATCAATTCTATTTAGATTAGATTCCCCTAAAGTGTGGAAACAGGTCATTTGGCCCAACAAGTCCACACTGATCCATTTCCCTCTGACTAATGCACCTAATACTATGGGGCAATTTAGCATGGCCAATTCACCTGACCTGCATATCTTTGGACTGTGGGAGGAAACCAGAGCACCTGGAGGAAACCACGCAGAAACAGAGAGAACATGCAAACTGTACACAGACAGTCACCCGAGGCTGGACTCGAACCTGGTTCCCTGGCGCTGGTAAGGCAGCAGTGCTGGCCACTATGCCACCCAACGGTGGCTTTAGTCCAAGAGTTGGGGACAGCAAACCAGACTGGAAGGAAACAGCTCAGAAGATCTCTCGTTATGCCTTTCTCCCTCTCGATCTACTTTTACAAGCTTGAAATCTTTCTGCTGCTGTTGACTACCTATTTGTCTCAGGCAGAGATAATTTTTAGAATACTCCATACAGCAAGTGCTGTCTCCAGCAGAGGAGATAAATTATCCACCTAAGACTTTAAAGCCTCTTAATGTTGACACCAAAAGGGTACTAATCCCAGTATGGATTCACCCTAAATCTCCATCTATGAGAACTGCATCCCTTTAATCTTTATTGAATTTAAAAAAATCCCTTTATTTATCTTCATGCTTTGCAATATATTTTTGTGTGTGCAAACATGTGTGTGTACATGCCTGCAAGTTGCAGTTTTTATTATTTTATTGAGACATTAAATACAATTAACTTTTGAAACTTGGGAAAACCTGTGTGTTTTTGTGTTTTACAGTCACAGGCACATAAACAGTTCTGCATGAATGAACTGGCAAACAACCCATTGCAGTCAAACAAGGAATAGAAGGAGTGAGGAGCCATTTTACTCCTCCTTGCCTGATAATAAGACCAGGTTAAATGGGTTGATTCATCAGCCTGCTGGAGCCTGGGTACACTATATCACACAATAATCCCATTTCATGTTTTCTAATTAATAGTTGATTCATTCCAAATTGAAAACAGGAGTCCACTGCTCTTTTGCTTATTGGTTATCATGTTAACAAGCAATATAGGTTCTGATGTGGTTGAGATCTTCACTGAGGGAGAATAACTGGGTAAGAAATTAATTACGAGACATCTGCTTCAGTCATGCTTTTTAACAAAATGCTCAGTTGAGAATTCTGCTCCTCAAATAATTATCTGAAAGCAGAATTCTGTGCATGCTGAGAAACCGAAGTGCTGGAAATACGCAGCAGGTTTAGAAAGGGAAACAGAGTTAACCTTTCAGGTTGATTATTTTGGTCTCTTTGTTTACCCTAATGCAAATTCAGCAATGCCTACTGAGTAATTCTAGCATTTATGGTTTTTATTACGATACACAATAACACTGTAGTATAGCAGCCATTATTGTAGAAGGTGTCAATAAAATTCGCAACTTCTGTCTGTCAGGTTTCTGTCCCTTTCAAATATTTTTGACCTCATTCATTTCAAGGCAGGTCTAAAATAATTCTGACACTGCAAGCTTATTTTTAGACAGGTTTACAATCATTTTAAATATCTTTGTCCACCGTGCATTTTCTTAACCTTGTGACACAAAATGAAGAGCTGCATTACTCAAACTTCATCAGGAGGATTTCAGTCTGGCATGTAAGAGAACAGAAGTAAAGGCACACAACCTTTACTGTTGTGAATTCAAACTTCTGATGGAATATTCCATATCAACCCCTTTTGATCCCTAAAGGAAGCCAAGTGAAACTCCAATGCAAGAATCAATTTCTTGTACCTTGATCTCTTGCCTCAAGACCCCTCCAATACCCATTTCCCACAGGCATTGTGACTCAGAGCATGTGATCATCTCAACCTATTTTACTTTTTCACCTATTCTAGTGAGCTATATATTATTAGGCCACAGTGAGGACTGCAGATGCTGGAAACCAGAGTTTAGAATAGAGTGGTGCTGGAAAAACACAGCAGGTCAAGCAGCATCCGAGGAGCAGGAAGATTGACGTTTCAGGCAAAAGTCCAGCCCTATCCCCCTCCCATTTTTCTCTCAGCCCCCCTGACCCACAAGCCTCATTCCTGATGAAGGGCTTTTGCCCAAAACGTCGATTTTCCTGCTCCTCGGATGCTGCCCGACCTGCTATGCTTTTCCAGCACCACTCTGATCTAAACCAAAACTATATATTTTTGTCAAAGAAGCTCATTGAGAACAAGTTCTTTTTTAAGCTGGTATTGTTCCTCCAATCAGCATTCAAATCATTTTACTCTATTTGAAATAGACATTGAAAAGATAGAAAGATAGACTGAGGGCAGCACAGTGGTTAGGACTGCTGCCTCACAGCACTATGGATCTGGGTTCAGCCTCAGGCAACTGCCTGTGTGGTGTTTTGCACATTCTAGGAGAAAGTGAGGGCCGCAGATGCTGGAGATCAGAGTCGAGAGTGTGGTGCTGGAAAAGCACAGCAGGTCAGGCAGCATCTGAGGCTTGTGGGTCGGGGGGCTGAGAGATAAATGGGATGGGATGGGGTTGGGGCTGGGAGAAGGTAGCTGGGAATGTGATAGGTAGATGAAGGTGGGGGTGAAAGTGATAGGTCAGAGAGGAGGATGGAGCAGATTGGTGGGAAGGAAGATGGACAGTCAAAAGGGTGGTGCCAAGTTGGAGGCTTGGGATTAAGGGTAGGGGGAGGGGAAATGAGGAAACTGCTGCAATCCACATTGATCTTGTGTGGTTGCAGGGTCCCAAGGTGGAAGTGGGAGGGGAAATTGAAGTGTTCAGCCATGGGGCAGTGGAGTTGGTTGGTACAGGTGTTCCAGAGATGTTCTCTGAAATGATCTGCAAGTTGGCATCTTGTCTCCCTGATGCGGAGGAGACCACATTGGATACAGTAGATGACGTGCATCGAAGTACAGGTATATTTCTGTGGGATGTGGAAGGACCCTTTGGGGCCTTGGACAGAGGTGAGGAGGGCAGTGTGGGAGTAGGTTTTGCACTTCCTGTGATGGCAGGGGAAGGTGCCGGGAGTGGGGTGAGGGACTGGTGTGGGGGCGTAGATCTGACAAGGGAGTCGCAGAGGGGATGGTCACTCTGAAACGCAGATAGTGGTGGGTAGGGAAATATATCCCTGGTGGTGGGGTCTGTTTGTAGGTGGCGGAAGTGGCGGAGGATGATGCGATGTATACAGAGGCTGGTGAGGTGGAAGGTGAGGACCAGGGGTGTTCTGCCCTTGTTGAGATTGGAAGGGTAGGGTTCAAGGGCGGAGGTGCAGGAAGTGGAGGAGCTGTTTTAGAGGGCATTGCCGACCACATGGGAGCGGAAATTGCGGTCTTTAAAGAAGGAGGCCATCTGGGATGTTCTATGGTGCAATTGGTCCTCCTGGGAGCAGATGCAGCAGAGGTGGAGGAATTGGGAATAAGGAATAGCATTTTTACAGGAGACAGGGTGGGAGAAGGTGTAGTCCAGGTATCTGTGGAGTCACTGAGTGGTCTGTGTTTAGTTGGTGGCTGAAGGTGGAGGTGAAGAGGACCAGGAAGGGGAGGGAGGCATCTGAGATGGTCCAGGTGAATTTAAGGTCGGAGTGGAAGGGTTTGTGAAGTTGATGAACTGTTCAACCTCCTCGTGGGGGCACAAAGTGGCACCGATACAGTCATCGACGTAGCGGAGGAAAAGGTGGGGAATGATGCTGGTGTAGCTGCGGAAGATGGACTGTTCCATGTAACCTACGAAGAGGCAAGCATAGCTGGGGCATATTTAGGTGCCCATGGCCAACCCTTTGGTTAGGAAGGAGTCAGAGGATTGGAAGGAGAAGCTGTTGAGGGTGAGGGCCAGTTCAGCCAGGTGAATGAGAGTGTCATTGGAAGGGTACTGATTGGGTTGGTGTAAGTTTGCACATTCTCCCTGTGTCTGCATGGGTTTTCTCTGGGTGCTCCGGTTTCCTCCCACAGTCCAAAGAATGTGCAGGTTAGGTGGATCGTCCATGCATAACTGTCTATAGTATCCAGGGACATGCAGGTTGGATGGATTAGCCATGGGAAATTTGGGTTGTGTGGATAGATTGGTTTGGTCTTCAGAAGGTTGGTGTCGACTTGATGGGCCAAATGGTCTCTTTCTACACTAGAGAGATTCTATGATTCTATGAGAAATGAATATTGCCTCCAATTTGTCAATTTTGTGTTGTCGGATTTCGCTAAGTCGTGAACTGCATGCACACTATAGAAGATGGAAAATCCAAACTATCAGGTCTGTATTCAGTCTTTAAGTGGTAAGGATACTGAGGATATTCCTCCTATTTTGAACAAGTCCAGTTCATCTTTTCCAGCTGGCACTCGAGAAAATATATATAGGTCCACAGGGGACTCATTTCAAACAAGGTTATTTAAACTGCTAATGCTTTATAGAGTGAAGTAAGGAAGCTGCTCTGTTGGTTGCTATCAATATTTAACAGTACAACGTTCTCCCTGTTAAATATTTGTATTTCATAATTTGCACTGATAAATACAGGATATAACGTTAATCACCATACTGCTGAGATCTGGGGGTCAACTTTAGGTATGAATAGCTCTTAGCTGGGCAGAAGTAGGGTTGGATGGCATTCTCACAGAGTGAGTTTAGCTTAAAGTTCAGGCACGTCTTCTTCTGGGCTCTCACTTAATTAAGGACAGTCTCCCACCGACAGCTAATGGGATAATTGTCAGAATTTATTGAGGGTTTGGGTTGTAAACATTTGTATCAAGAAACTGAGACCCCCAGCGACTGAAGGAAATAAAATGCTTATCTGATGTCAGTGTGGGCTCAATGGGCCGAAGGGAATCTTCAGCACTGTATGATTCTCTGGAAATGTTTTCTGTACAGAGGCTTTGGAAGCTGATCCCTGGATAGGGAGAATCAGGGATCCATTGTGGGATCTGCTGGAACATTGTCAATTCTCCTGAACTGTAAGGAATAAAGACTTCTTAAACATTTATCCACACTACAATGAATGGCCAGCAGACTTTCCAGTTCAATCAGTTTACCTTGATATATTTAGTCCATCTTCACGTGGACAGATCTTGAGTGCGAACTAGATCTAGTTTAGCTGTGATGCGGTGAATAAGATGTTAACACCTCACTGTCTGAGCTCTTACATGAAGAATGATCTCCATCCTGTGGTAATCCTGACACCACTGGTACCACATTCCAATGTGAGAAACTGCCTTCAACATGAGGGCAAAGTGTAAGAAACAGGAAACCAAATATCTCTGCTCTTCAGAGCTTAGAAAAATAAAGAAATGATAACTGACCATTATTCACTTTTACTCTGCAGGATGTAAAAGGTTTGATTTGCAGCCTGAACCACATTATGATTTAATTTAACATACTGTCATGGCAAGTGAAGCTTGGCAGAGAATTTGAACCATAACCAGGAGTAAATGTTCAGGGTGGAAAGACTTGCTGTTAGCAAGTTTTGAGAAGATCTGTAGCTCAGGTTGAGCCACCCCCTGAGAAAAAGATTAGGAAATCGCGTCACAATAGGAAATAATGTCACCACAGGAAATGACATCACCAAGCCAAGGAAGTCCAAACATAAAAATAGAAAGTGGGCTATACTACCAGTGCTTCATGCGGAGGCTCATTGAAGATGTTATCTAGTCTGGTGATGAAACGTCTGAAAACAAACCTTCCAGCTCAGCGAGCAAACCTACATCCAGACTTACTGTACTATGCTTCAACTCTTTTTATGTATCTTCTCCCTCTATCCAAACTCCACTTACTCTTGTACCCTTGGCACAAACTAATCACTTCTTATTTTAAATATTTCCCCTACTCTTCCTACCATCTGCCTTTCCCTAATTCTCTCCTCAGTTTTTCCTTAAATCACAAGATCCAGTATTATTCTTGTGCTTGTTTTTCAGAGAGTTAATGGTAGCTGTCTTTTCCCTAAGATGGGGGATTTCAAGACAAGGGGCACGTTTTAAGGGGAGAGGAGAGAGATTTAAAAAAGACAGGGGGGTAATTTTTTTATGCAGAGGCTGGTTCACGTGTGGAATGAATTTCCTGAGGAAATGGTGGATATGGGTACAATTACAACATTTAAAAGACTTTTGGATAAGTACATGAATAGGAACGGTTGGAAGGGATATGAGTCAGAAACAGGCACATGGATCTAGTTTAGTTTGGGATTATGTTCGGCATGGATTGGTTAGATTGAAGGATCTATTACAGTGCTGTATGACTCTTTGACTGACCAGTGCTAACATGTATCAAAATGTCAATTTCTTGTGGCATGACCAGCATTGTCGTAAGACTGTCAAGAAACACTTTACAGACAATTCATTTAATTCATTTACAGTTGTGTTTAAATTAGTAGGTCAGAACTTGATAAAGTCAGACATTAAAAATAAAAAAATCCTTACACTATCCGCAAATAAATCTAAATAACAGTAGAAATATTTCTACCTCTGTAAACAGTAATATAATCCCAACAGTTTTGATCGTGATATGAATTTGACCTTCTAGAGTTGATATTACACAAGATTTCATTGACCTTATGTAAGTGATACTGTATAAGATATATTAAGCTTCAATGAGCGAGCACTGTTACTACAAAGATAAGAGAGGCTTGTGTTTATACATTGCTTTTATTATGACTCAAATATCACAAAATGCTTTGGATGAGCTATTTTGAAGTGCTGCCGATGCAAATTTTGCAACTACATCTTTGTCGAGCAATGCGGTACCATGAAGGAATGACCCTACTGTGAACCATCCTTTAAAGATGCCGGTGTTGGACAGGAGTGTACAAAGTTAAAAATCACACAACTCCAGGTTATAGTCCAACAGGTTTAATTGGAAGCACTAGCTTTTGGAGCACCGCTCCATTCCACCTGATGAAGGAGCAGCGCTCTGAAAGCTAGTGTGCTTCCAATTAAACCTCATAGACTCATAGAGATGTACAGCATGGAAACAGGCCCTTCAGACCAACCCGTCCATGCCGACCAGATAACCCAACCCAACTTAGTCCCACCTGCCAGCACCCAGCCCATATCCCTCCAAACCCTTCCTATTCATATACCCATCCATATGCCTCTTAAATGTTGCAATTGTACCAGCCCCACCACTTCCTCTGGCAGCTCATTTCCATACCCGTACCACCCTCTGTGTGAAAAATTTGCCCTTTAGGTTTCTTTTATATCTTTTCCCTCTCACCCCAAACCTATACCCTCTAGTTCTGGACTCATCAACCCAACCTGGTGTTGTGTGATTTTTAACTTTGTGAACCATCCTGACATTGCAGCCAACCCCGACATCACTTTCCCTGATCCCTACTCCTGACTGCTTCCTTGCAATCTCCACGCAGCCCTCATTTTCCGTTGGCAATCCCAGCTCTCACTTTGACACATTACTGGCAACTACCAACACGTCCTCTGAGCGCTGCCTGCGATGAAAGGTCAGTGGTTACTGAATGTCCAGCAGCTCTCCGGGACTGGGTTGCTTGGTCTCAGTGATGGCCCATCTCTACCTTGTTAAATACCACCCAGCAAGGTCAAGGTCTTTTTGGCCCTTACTGACCATTCTTTTCTGTACGGCACTTCTTCATTTATCCATTTCAACTGGCAGTATTGGCAATGAACACAGAGATCACAAGAACACACAGTTCCATACTGGCATTCACTCAAGATGTTATGCTGCTTGAGATTTTAAAAAGTCCTAAACTGAATAAACTCTTGCGACTTTCTGTTTCCCAAAGTGGAAGCTGCCAGTTATTTTTATGGTTTGCACGAATGCAGTAAAGAATCTCAAAACTGAAATCACAAACTGATACTCTCCTTCCTGAAATCAAAAGAAAGTGAAACTTTGGCTCAATATTGGCTCCTGTCTGGATGGCAAGCTTGAAGGACACATTTGTCATGTCTTATCCTCACTTCGAGAGCAACCTGCTGGTTTTTGTTGTAAAATATGATCCCATTTTGATTTTCTTTGCCCTGAGAAATAAAATGGTTCCACAGTTGTAAATGGCTTCGCAATCTATCAAATTTCAACTGTAAATCTCTCCATAACATTTTATGAGCATCAACAGCTAATCTGTAAAGGCAGGCAGAAAATCCTAAGGTTCTGCATCTGGAGAACCAAGAAATCAATCAATACAGCATCCGTTTTTCAGGCTATGACTTAATGTCCCAATATGGCAAACGAGAAGTCTGCTTCCCCGTTCTGGACAGAACTGCCAGTTAGAGTATGGATTAACAAGAGATGACCTTGTATATCTAAGGCAGGCCCATTGCATACCAGAAGGATCCAGCTGGCATTATGTAACATCAATCACAGGACATATAACCACGTCACTAATGTCCTTGTTACAAACAAGGTCAGTTATTTCATATGTACCCCCCCGATAGATTTCAGCAGAAAAGTACTTTTAAGCCTTGCTGCCCTGGCAAGTTTTCCTCCAAATTCAAACCATCTCCAACCAAATGCTCCACAAAGCTATCAAGACATTTCCCAGTGAGCAGTAAGCCTAGTTTTGTTAATATGCAGTAGGCAAGTGATCATTACCAAGGCAGCTTACTGTGCTGTATATATCATGGCAGCTATCATGACAACTACATACTGTGCCAGGATGGGGGATGTCAGTTAGCTTAGATGGCTGGTGTGCAATGTTAACAGTTTAAGTTCAATTCCCCCATGGGCTAAGGTCACCATGAAGCATTCTCCTTTACACTTACTCCCCTGAAGTGTGGTGACCCTCAGGTTAAATCACTGCCTATCTTTTGCATTAAAAGGAATAGCAGCCCTATGATTATGGTGACCACTATTATACATTAAGCCAGTCAGCACATTTAGCAAACAGGGATAAGGCCTATGTTCTTTTTTATCCGGTTTGTGGCATTTCTATAAAACCAATGCTCAACCTGAAACAGCTATAATTAAAGTAATGGGATCAGTAGAGCCATTACACAGCCCACCATTTAACTGTTCACACAATATCATTGATGCCTCAACAGGTTGGGGATTTCAGAAATCAAGTATCCTGGATTGCACCTATCTGTTGATTTTGTACAAGTGTTCTGTTTTTCTTTGGACACAGGACATAGAACCTAAGCAGCCAGAAATTTGTCCAAAGTGTGGTGAGGATGTCCCTGGGAGGCAGCAGCACAAGGCTACAAAAATACATCTCTTCTGTCAACTTACCAACATTTCAACTAACTTATAGCTTCCTGTACCCCTTCAAGCTAACCACACTACTGTGTTATAACTCCGCTATACCACATTTCCTATTCCATATCCAATTTCAAAGCTTTCTCAACTTTCAGTCACATCTTGTCTGATATTGCCAACTCAGTATCTATGAAAGAACCGCAATGTGAGTTAGATCATAAATGCAAAACTTATAATCATAAATTGTTTTTTTCTCTGTGTACATTCTCAATGCCTACTGTACCATTCCTACAAGCAGTGCATCAATGGCTTCAGCAGCTGATGCTTAAGTCAGGGACATTGAGAAACTCACTTTGACTCTGGACCCCATGAAATCTTACGGCATCAGGTCAAGTGAGGGACAAGGCAGCCCCTTGCTGACTACAACCTACCACAGTTAATAAATCAATAATCCTCCATGCTGAATACTACTTAGACAAAGCAACAAAGGTGGAATAGGTACAGAATGCACTCTGGATGGGGGGGGGGAGGACTTGTAAGTCCATCATCAAGAGTAGCTCAATAGCACTGCCACTGACATAGCCGGCTGAATCCTAAAGGACATAGCTGCTAAACCACATAGGCAGCGGATGGTGAGGGAACCAAGCATAGGGAAATACTCACCTGACCTCATCATCACCACTCTATCTGTCACAGTTGTATCTGTCCATGACAGTATCAGTCGGACAGATTCCTGCACAGTTATTGTGGACACAAGTCCCAACTCACATTAAAGATACTTCTACAAATTAACTACAAAGAATGCACCAATAATTGTGCATTTATGCACCACATAAATCACCCCACCACATAAGTGCACCACATTTTCCACAAGCTGTCCCAAGATATATAAAATCACAATTAGACCACCAAAAAGATCAATTTGCACTACCTGCTGCCATTCAGTAAAATAGTTATTCATAATGTATGAACAGAAAATGATGTTATAATGCACAAAACTAACAAAAATCCAGAGGAAATAAAGGATTTTTTTAATTGCAACTATGCAATTTAAACATAATTCTTCCAAAATCCCCACACTCACCCATTCATAAATAAGGCAGACATTAGAAAGACAGTTTGACACAGATATTATGGATGGAAAAATAATATAGATGGGGTAAGAAAAGAGAAGGGTCACTTGACCTGAAATGCTAAGTTTGATTTCTCTTCATAGATGCGGACAGAGCTGCTGAGATTTTCCAGCAATTTTGATTTTTGTTTCTGATTTACCATATCTGCAATTCTTTTGGTTTTTCTAATTACTGGCTGTTAGCTTGGGCTGAGTTTTACCACAGGGCTTCAGTACGTCAATACGAGTGCGTGAAGTGGGCTTGGGGACCGGTGGGGCGATTTTACTGCAGATGGCCTCCAAACTGGGCATTACAGATGGCAATTGTTCTCTTCCAGAGCAATGGGACTGAGACAGGTTGGAGACTCCAGGATACTCAGTGCAGGTCACGATAAATAAATTAAAAATGAAAACACTTTGGGAAGGTCATTGTGACTCATTGCTTGCCCTGCCTACCGTTCTTCAGGCTGAATCTCATGACCTGAAAAGTTAACTTTGATTTCTCTTCACAGATTCTGACAGACCTGCTGAGCTTTTCCAGCAATTTCCAATTATACACAGTACATCGAAACTCAAAAAAGCAGAGAGATAGAGTGAGAGCAAACAACATAGAAGGAACTGTGTTCTCCCTTGCGATTAGTGGAGAAGTACACAAACTGGGAGGAGTAAACATCTGGAGTATCTGGGTGGGCCAGGTCTGGTGTGCACAAGGAAAAGTTGCCCAGGTCAGGTCATTGACATGTTAGCAGTCCTGAACGCATTTTCATGGCTAACGCTGTGCACTTGGCATTGTCTCTGCACTTTCCTGCCAGCTGAGAGGAACAGGACCTGCTTGCACCCTCACTCACACTTCAAAAGGCACCACCACCCTGTGCGTGACAGAACTCAGATGGCTCCGAAACCTCCCAAGAGGTGCATTCTCTCTTGAAATCGACAAAAGAGCAGCCAGGAATCCCACCCACTAATCAGGCAGATTGCCCAATATCACTGGCAACAACTGAACCACTTACAATTGACGCATAAATGAGAACTGACTGTTAAAGTACTGTTGGCTTCACAATGTGGCACTGTATGGACATCCAGTGGCCACTCCCCCAAGTACCTACTGAGGCAAAAATCAACCTGAAAACCTTCACAGTCAAGTGTCTGCAGACTTTCCTGCTGAGCATGCCATCAGATTGATGCAGCCAATGTATTAGTCCCTTTATTTCTTGGTAAAGTGTAGTAGGAATTATGGAATGCTCAACAGTTGAGGATTTCGTTCAGTTGCTCTTTTGCGTTGTGAGGTCTGAAAATATGAAAGTCATTCATGTTGCCAGTGGGATCTCAACACCAGCCTGGACATTTATGCCACTAGTTGCCTTGACTTTCATCTTGAGTTCATGCAATTTTTTTCTGACATAGGTTAGTTATTCACTGGCATCTGCATTTCTTTTCAAAATATTTCATTCCAGATGCCAAAGAAATTCTGACCTTATCACTGGCATATTATCTCCTCCACAGCTTCAGAGAATTTTATGGCTGTTGTCATTCCAACTCCACCGGATGGTGCTCTTCTTCAATGCTGGCTTTCTAAAATTCGAGTGTGGCTCTCATGTCCATTTATATGGCATCTCATGCTTTCTCCTCTTCTGAGTTACCTGCTGTGCCTCTGGTCATTTACCTGCAGCTACTAAAATAGCAGCTAAATGGAGTTTCAGTGGAATTCTCACAGAAATCCTATTCTGTATCTTAAATATGTCACCTTCTTTGGCATCCTAAGCCACCCAATGCTACCCATGAATGAAAGTAACGAGAGCTGACAAAATGATATGAGCTGGGAAAAGCTAATTCCCTATTATTCAGATAGACTGGGTAATACCCATCCAAAGTACTCTGTTCTATTCTGGCTGGATGCAAATTAATTATTGTATGAGTAAATGCCTCTTTTTGTCAAAGTTGGCATTTGTGTTTCGTTGACAAATTCATTGGCTCTATTTGTCTCTACTTTATGTTTTCAAGAATTTGGCCATGACTTCCATTGGATAAGGTAGTGCAGTGACCTCCATAGGAAGGTAGTGGCTTCCATACCTGTGGGTAAGGTAGTGCAGTGAGTTGGCACTGATTGCTGTAAGAAAGCTCTTTCTGCCTACCATTGGAAATACTGGAAGGATTCACAGGCTGATAATCAACATGTTTGGTTCTGTTATTGTCATCACCAGATGAGGAGAGTGAATTGGCTCCTCTCTTTTAAACATCTTCAGTAGGCCACAACAAAGATTTGAAACTGTTTTTAACATGCAGCTATCATATTTCAATCAAACCGTTAATGTGGAGGTGCTGGTGTTGGACTGGGATGGACAAGGTCAGAATTCGCATGACACCAGATTATAGTCCAACAGGTTTATTTGAAATCACAAGCTTTCAGAGCATTGCTCTATTGTCAGATGAAGTGGGGCAACACTCCAAAAACTTGACAGTTAAAACGTTGCACTGGCCAAAATTAAGGAGCCAACTACAATGTTTTCTTGTGTGACAGAAAGAACAATTTTATTACTTAATAACCTCAAGCAAGTTAATAAAACGTGACATCAAACACACACAATCGTGACATCAAACACACACAATCGTGACATCAAACTCACACAATCATGACATCAAATACACACAATCGTGACATCAAACACACACAATCACAGATATGAGGTTTAAAAATGGAAGAGTAAGAATAAGCAGTCTCAGAAGTCTTTAGCGTCCTTGGCCTGAGAACGTGCTTGATTAAACGGTATCTTGTACCTTGGCAATGGAAAAATACATAGATTCCTTGAGTTCTCGGTGACCAGATGTTTCTCCAATTTGTTTTCTGACTGTAGTGTTTGTCAGGAGGTTGCAAAACACTAGGAGAGGGAAGGCAAGCCCTCCATTACCATGGTTACCAAGCTACCATTCTGTAATAAAAGCTGTTCCCTGAAATATTGTTTCTTTGTGTGTTTCCATATCAAGTTTCATTATTTCTTGTCAGCTGAATGATGGGCAGATAGCTTCCATTCCAATATGTGAAACTTCCAGAAAGGTATAAGTCAAAAAGACATACAGATCTTTCTGATGATATGTTAATGTAATTCAGACTGGATCTTATTTATTGATTACTTGACTCAACTTGATTAATAACCACAGTGGCCATCTTAAATCAATTATTTTTTTCATTTTTGAAAGCTCACGTAACTCATGAAGCATTACAGGTATTAAAAGCAGAGGTTGAAAGTCATGAATTGATTTCCCATTTCTACCACAATTGTAACATTATGAATGTACTCGCCATGCTCAACATGGGATTCAAACCTGGAGTTGCAAGATCACAGGTAGGGATTTCTACCACTGCATCGGGTATCAATATATTAATATCCTAGCAACAGAATATGCCTTCTGCAGCTGCTGATAACCCATTTTACATGTCCCTGATTTTTATTTCCATTGAACATGCCGTCAACACACTATCACATCATTTACATCTCTGCATTAAGTCAATATCTACTGCCACAGGATCCACAAAGAGCTTCTCCAATATTGCTGTACTGGCCCTTCTCTTATTACACAACAATGACTCTTGTCATTGGCCCAAGCTTAATTTGTAAGTGGAACAAGGTTGGCAAACTGACTCCCAGATTGTCAAAGAGTTTTGATTTGCATTTTCCATCATGGAAAGTCTCAGTTTTGGCAATTTTGCTACAGAATGTATTAAAATCATGTGTGCCACACCTTACAGAAGCTTGGAACCAATGGATATATTTCATTCCAACTTTTGTAATGAAAATCAAAACCAGCGTATTTCATTGGCAATAATAAAGGAGTGCTGAAGACCAGGAATGATATCTTGATCTACTCCTCATAAGTGATTTTATCATACTTGCAAAACCAATTTGCATTCCTAAAATATTAAAGACTAATTTACAGAATATTAATCAGAACACAAAGAATTGTCCAACTGAGATGTCATGGTAAGATATTTCAGCAAAGTTCTTTTTCCCAAGGTCGACATCATCCTAATTCCAGCACAAATAACAATGGAAGGGGTTAGCCATTAGGCAGGCTATTTACCAACAAGTTTCATTATGTAACTCAAGTGAGTTTGGATAGCAATTGAAAGTTTCTCCATCCCTTTCATAAGAGTAGGCATCTTTTATAAGTTGCTAATCACTGCCAAGTAACACTGGTTTAACATCTGGGCTTCATCATAATTGCAATGCTTTTCTTTATTGGAAAGTTCTAGCCACCTCCTGCAGCAAGTCGAATTAAATACACAGTATATTCTGCTCCTTCAGAAGATTATCAATCTGGTTGATTGGAGGATAAGAACGCTGACTAACAATTCATAACTGCAGTAGATTCTGTTTGTGTGAATCTAGCCAAATATCCCACATGTCCATGCGTTTGGACTTACTTCAGATCTAATGTACATTAGGGACTTAAGTGAATTCATTTATCAATTCCATTTTGGAAGAATCATACCAATTTCTAAATTTGTTTCTTATTTTTTCCTTTTTTTTGAAATCCTGTCAATCAATCTTTTCCTCTCTATCTTGCTTTCTGTATCTGAAGTTAAGCACTCTAATTTATCATTTTTCCTGATTTCAATCTCTGTAAGTTCCCCAATTCTTAAATCTCATTCGTTAATGATTTAGGCTGTTTCCATTTCCCACCAAGGTCCTAAGTGCCCTGTTGCCCTGGCTGAGAAATTATCAGCTTGCGCTTACAGCAATTTTGGAGTTAAAATATTTTAAAGCCAAAATGTGCTCCCCCCCAAACAAAATTCTTATGAATAGGATAGGCAGATGGGTCTCTGATGAAGTATGAGCTGATTGACATTGAACAAAATACTGTACATTTAAACAACACACAAACAAAATGCTGCACATGGAAATCTGAAAGAAAATGCTGAAGAAACTCAGCTGGTCTGATAGCATCTGAAGAGGAATCAGAATGGATTTGAAATGTTTATTCTGTTCCTCTTTCTGCAGATGCTGCCAGAACTGTTAAATTTCCCCAGCACTTTCTTTTTTACATTATAAATGTGCTGAAATCATTTGTCGACATCCCCAAAATGTCCCATGGCACTGTCTTGATCAAAATAATTCAAAGTATACTGTGTAAAAAAACTTGATATTGAAAAGATACGAAAGCATCATCTAGATGTATCTTTTCAAGCCTCTGCTTTTGCTTTAGAATGAAGTCCCATGTTTAAGGATATAATTCTCTCAGGCTCTAAAAGATGTGGGGTATGGATGGCAGAATCAAGATGCTGAGCAAGACCCATCGCAACATTGAGATTATATCATCACATCTTATGCACTTTTCCCAAATGGCGTTGCAAGATTCTCATCAGGCAGCAGCAAGTTTCCAATTTATGATCCTTATTGTTTGTTAAACACTTTATTAGCAGCTCAACTTGGTTGCGATCTTAACACATACATCATTTAAACTAGTCACTGGAAAATCTCAACGTGGAAACCAGTGTGGGCTCTTGGTGAGTTAACCTCACCACTTGCTCCAAGAGACCTCCACATTGGATGCCATGCACCAACATCTCAGACATGCTCCATGGGCACCAGCTGTACACATCTCATATCCAAGGATATTTGCACCTGACATCTCTATGGCACACTTGTGGCATAACTCAGGTACAAGACACCACTGCACTTCAATCTTACACCTCACACTGCACCAGCAACTATCGGTGTAGTGTTGCAGGAAGAGCACTTTGTGCTCAATGACATGCACCCAGCTCATCGACTGGACCTTCTATATCTCTTCGCTCTTCACTCGTTGTCTTTGTACTCTATCACTCAAAGGTTATCTGGATGCACGCAGCTTCCCTGCCTTGCACAGTCTTGTCTAGGTGTGTATTGCTATTGTGTTGCAGCAGCAGGGGCAACAGAGGTTGCTCGTGCCAGTGATTGGTTGCAGCAGCAGCAGGGGCGATCTGTGGAGCATGTCCTAGGAGGAGGGTGACCGAAACCCCAGGTCAGGGCTAGGCCCAGTGGCATAAGACTATAAAATATGGACATTTTCCTTTTCTTTTGGATGAAAATTTTAAAATCTGGATGTTTTTCTCAAGGTTCTATTTCTTTTATTTCTACTCTTTTTTTTTAAGAAGGTTCTACTTTTGTTTTTAAGATAGTGTCAGACAATGGCGACTTTGTACACTTTACACTGTACTCCTGTACTCCTGCATTTGAGTATTGATAATAAAATCAAATTCCAATTCCATTTAGTACAGACACAAAGCCAGGATGCTTGCAAGGTTGTCAACAGGCCTGAGTCCTGCACAGGGGATTTAAGTAAGTCAAAGGCAGCCCCTAATATCAGCTCAGATCCTGTTCAGGCAGTCACAATCAGATCTGTCCTCATAAGGGGTGAGAAACTTAATGACAGTCAGCTGACCGCCAATATTGACTCTTTCTATCCTACTTTGGGCTGCTTGTTCTTGGAATGAGACAGAGTGACAGAGGCACATATTATGGAAGCTGAAAGTGGGTGGCATAGTAATCGCTGTTGGTGCAGGTAGGGAGGTGAAATAACTGTGTGGCGGCTGGTATCCCATCACTACATCACCTTTGTTTGCTAACACATGGTACACTGGCTGTGGACAGCCAGCTCAGAGTCAGTTGTCAACTCAGAAGTTTCTAATCTCCTGGTTATATTTCATTTATTTATTTTTCAGCAGTGGAACTAGGGGCCCAGGCAACAGCAGGAGCAACAGAAGTACGTTCAGGCAACTGTAGTAACAGAAGTGGTGATGTGCCCAGGTGCAGCTGAACGCAGCCCAGAGAAACAGAACAAACAAAAACAGAAGGCAATTTCACCTAGTCAAGAGAACTCTTCCCCGCAGTACACTGGCTGTGGCTAGCCAGCTCGGAGTCAATCCTCAACTGAGGAGATTCTAATTTCATGGGTTTTTTTTGTTTGTTTGTTTCTTTTTTTCATTTTTTGTGCAGGTGATTTCATGGTTATATTGGTCAGCCAAAGCTTTCCTGATTGGCCCAGATTAACAACCCCACTCAATAATCTCATAGTCAATGAGGTCCATTTGGTTCCAATCACTACAAGAGGTTTTCCAAATGAGTGAGTAGGCAATGCAGAGGGCATGCAGGGTCAGTGGATCGAGGTGGGTGAAGGCAAGTGGGAAAGATATTGCAGATATGAGCCTTGGTAGGAGGTCAGTGCAGTAGTAAATAGAGAGAGACAGAGAGTGAACATGAGGCATCGCAGAGAAATAGTGGCACCTACACTGGCAGAGTTGAGAAGGATGTTGTCTTTCTCCCTATAGTGTCAGGCATTCGTCCAGCGAGCTGAGACTGCTTTAATCTGGCTAGCAACCTCAGAGCAGGCTGGCACAGTCTGATTCATGGCCTCCATGCTGGTCCTGGGGAAAAGAAAAGCTGCCTGTGCATCACCCCATCCAACAGGAGCTCCAGCACCTCACCCACCAAGCAGTACACCAATTTCCCCTTGCCTGCCATGTCCAGTGCAAATGTCAGGAACTCTACAGGGCAGTGTTGCACTGACAGTGATTTTTTGAGCACACAATGGCCTTGTAAAAGTAGTGCTAGTGCCAGGAGTGCCAGTCAATTCCAGAGTCTCAAGTGACTGGTGAGTTGCTCTGGGATGAGCATGTGGGAATATAGGGTGGAAATCAAGTGTGATACTAACCGTAAGGACTGGAATGCCAATGAATATAATAAGTTTAGTAAGATAAAGAGAAGTTTCAAGTTGACATTGATACATAGCAACTCTTTGCAAGCTCTCTATCGCAGATCTTACTCTTACATATCTTACAATGGTTCTGATCATTTAAAGGTCAATTGCAGCCATAACATTGTATTCCTCACGCTGTCCTAGTACTCTAATGCACTTTGGATGGTAGGTTCTGCCTGTACTGCACACAAAACAAAACTTTTCACTGTACCTCAGTCCATGTGGCAATAATAAATCAAATCAAATCAAAACTACAGTGAGAAACCTCACTAAGCCTCACAGAATCACTCCACCAAATTCAATGCAACCAACACTGAACAAAAACAAAACATGAGGTTCACTTCTAAGTTGATTGTTTAAACTAATTTACCATTAGCTTTAATTCAGTTTTAAAAATAATTTAGTCATGCAAATGATATTGGGTTCGGAGACCTCAATAAACTGAGCGATGCTTGGAGCGTATTCAAAATGTAAGGAAATAATTTTCAGAAAATATTTTATTTTAACTAATGATGGTTATGCTGAAATAAAACTTCCTTATAAAATAAAATATTTTGTTGGGAATGAAAAACATGCAATGTTGTTTCATGAATCATTTGATGATTGTAGATTCTGGGGCTTTAAGCTAACCAAAGAAATTGGAAAATTTGAATTAAGTACGGAGTAATATTCTAAATGGTTGCAGATTTCTTGACTCACTCATTATATTTTATCTAATCTCATGATCTAGATATTGTGCTCTACAAAAGATGCCGATTGTCTGTGCTTATATTTTCAGCATTGGAGAGAACGCTGTTCATCATTTTCAAACTCAATGCTGAGATCTTTGATCATTAATTGCTTCCTTTTCTCTTTGAACGCACTTGCTGAAAGTTCACAGAATCTACATTCTTGGTATTATACAAAGTTTACGTGTCCAAGTAGATTATTATTGCAGTATTCAAAAGAAATTAATTATTCTAAATGCTTCTTGTAAAACAATGGATGATGTCCAAACTCACATGTGTTGAGAATTAGAAACAGTCTGACTTTTTTTATTTGATCATGAGATGTGGGGGTGTGGGCTAGATCAGCATTTATTGCCTGCCTCTAACTGCCCTGCAGAAGGTGGTGATGAGCTGCTCTCTTGCACTACAGCCATATTGATACTTGAGTTCAGGAAGGGGGCTCCAGGATTTTGGACTAGCGCCATTGAAAGAATGGCGACATACTTCTAAATCAGGAGGCTTTGTGATTTGATGGTGAGCTTTGCCATTGGCGGTGTTCCCATGTAGCTGCTGTCTTTGTTCTTTGAAATGATAGAGGTCATGGTTTTCAAAAGTGCTATTGAAGGAGCCGTGGTGAATCTTTGCCGAGCACCCCGTTGATGGTACACACTGCTGTCACAGTGTGCTCGTGGTGAAAAGAGCAAATGACAGATGGGGTGCTAATCAGGAGGACTGCTTTGTATTGCTTAAGTGTGTCAAGCTTTTTGAGTGTGATTGGTGCTGCACTCATCCAGGCCACTGAAGAATATTCACAATTTATTGCCTTTCAGGTAATAATCTGCTTTTCTTGTTTTGCTATCAAACTGGATAACCTGATGTTTATCCAACATTATACTTCACCTGCCATGTATTTGCCCACTCATTCAGCTTGTTCAAATCACTCTGAACCATCTCGGCATCTTCCTCATAGTTCAGTCCCCTGTTCAACTCTGTGTTATCTATAAACTTGAACATATTTTATTAAGTTCCCTCACATAAATCATTAATATATATTGTGAATAACTGGAGTCTAAGTACTGATCCTTTTAGTATCCACTAGTCACTGCTTGCCAGTTGGGGAGAAAATATCTATTTATTCCTACCCTTTCTTTCTTGTATGCCATGATTTGGAGATGCCGGTGTTGGAAAGTACAAACTTTCCTGATGAAGGAGCAGCGCTCTGAAAGCTAGTGCTTCCAATTAAACCTGTTGGACTATAACCTGGTGTTGTGTGATTTTTAACTTTCCTGTCTAAAAGCTAGTTCTCTATCTAGGTCAGTACACTACCCCCCAATCCTGTGTGCTTTAACGTTACATACTCATCTCTTATATGGGGCCCTAGTAAAAGGCTGGGAAAGGGTGAGATGCAACGAGACTTGGATGTTCCTGGACACCGATCGCTGAAAGTAAGCATTCAGGTACAGCATGTTGAAGAAAGCAAAGGGCATATTGGCTTTCATAGCGAGAGGATTCAAGGACAGGAGTAGGGACATCTTACTGCAATTATATAGGGCCTTAATGAGACCACATCTGGAGAGTTGTGTTGAGTTTTGGCCTGCTTGTCGGAGGAAGGGTGTTCTGGCTCTGGAGCCAGTGCAAAAAAAGCTTACAAGACAGATTCCTGGGATGACAAGACTGACATATCAGTAGAGGTTAGATTGGTAAGGACTGTATTCAATGGGGTTCAGAAGAATGAGGAGAGATCTTGTAGAAGCTTATACAATTCTACTAGGACTGGATGGGGTAAAAACAGGAAGTTCCTGATGACTGAAGAGTCTTCAATCAGGTGTCACACTCTGTGGATATGCAGTAAGAAGATTCGATGAGAAGAGATTCCTTCACTCAGAGATTAGTGAATCTGTGGAATTTTCAGCCACAGAAAGTGATTGAAACCAAATCACTGTTTGTTTTCAAGAGGGAGGTACATATAGTTCTTCTGTAAATTTCCTGCAAATTATTGATTCCCTTTACTAGGAGTAACTGTGATCGTCAGCCCCCGAAAATGTAATACAGTCTTGGTCTTATATCTTTGCAGAGATAGTTCCACAGGACTGCCCCCAAGATTTGTTGAATCTACAGCACAAAGTATTGTGATAAATAATAGTATCTAAAAGGCAGCCCCACATTCTGATTTCTTTTTTTAATACCGGTCTCAAACATTTCCCTCACTTACAAGCTTCAAATTCTCAGCGTCACTTTCTTTCCCTCTATTGTTGAAATACATGATATTCCCTCCCTCATGTCTCTCTACATTCTCTCATGATATATGATATTCTCTCCTGTCTCTCTACATTCTCAGATTAACATCTCTTTTCTTTTGGTTTTCTTTCTTTTAGCTCTGCATTCAAGTATTCCCAGTGCTATTTTAACCTGCAGTCTCTAAGTCTGTGCTTGAGCTCTCTTTACTGTTCTCATTCACATAGATGAATTATGAATTATAACTTGCTGAATTACACTAACTGAAATTTGCATTGATATAGGTCTTGCAGCCAGCAAACATCCTGCAGCTGTACTTTTCCTCAGATTAATATAATGTTTTTAACCTGTTTCAATTGAGGACCCTATAATGAATTGTGGCATCTGTGGAACCCTACCCTTTGTCCCTCCTTCCCTCTGATAGTGCATATATCACAAACTAAAAATGCAAACAGAGCAAAAACATGATTAAAACAATGCAAAATTCAACAATGCTTTTAAGTAGTACACATTTATAACATAGTGTCCTAGAATGCACAGTGCTGGCCTGACATAAATAGTTCATTTTGGTACTTTTGTGCAAAATTTTTTAAAATCTTGTTTTTGGTAAATTTTTCTGTTTCGGTCATTTTCAAATGACTTAAAAATTGCACGGAACATTTTAGGGATAGCTGAGGAACATTCAGTTCCAGACATCCCTAGTCAATAAGCTTTTGATTAGTATTTGACATATAAGACTTAAATTATTGCCTTTACAATATGCACTGGAAAGAGAATGACCCACAACATTTGTTCGTGTGGAAAACTCCACCTAGATAATATTAATGAAATAAAATTCTCCCTCGCTGTCAAAACATCACCTAGATGCCTGGTTTTCTCCAGCACATTTCCAGAACAATTATTCTTTGGTCACTCTGCTTCCACCAGGACTCAACTCAGAATGTGGTGACCAAGCACTTGCAATGTACCTCACAACATGATTATGATGTGTTAACTGAATAGGATGGATATAGTGAAGGGATGTGCTATTTGATACATTCAGCTTGTCCTGGGTATGTACAACCTGACATCACATGCACTGAAATTCATGTGAGAGGGAGACCTTCTTTCTGGTTTGATGGCGGTATCTTATTAGTTGGAAAGAGCATTCATCTTGCTTTTACATGGTTACAGCAGGAAACAGTTAGCTGCAAAACAGGTACATGCAGTGCCTCTGCATTAACCCAGGAACATTTGCCGGTTCATTTCTCCCTGACTAATCGGAGTCAAACTGCCCAATTTAAGTGCTGTTTTACAATATTCGGAAGTCCTGTTCATGGTTTCTAGGTTGGTGGCCCAGATTGTGGTGAGTTAACATCATTAACGGTGCTGGCCTTCATTACACCGGTGAGAGGAACAGCACTTTAGCCAGTATTTTCAAAGGTTGTGGTGAACAATACTGAGCTGCATCACAGCAAAAACTCCTTAGTTGGCTGATGTAAAGGTTAACATGGAAGGAACGGAGTTGGTAAGATTTGGGGTTAACTGCCTATCTGTAACAACATTTTGTCACCACAATATTTCAGGTAACGAGAGCCTTCAGAATCAGTTCCTGAACAATTAAACATTCAAGCAAAATGGGCACACTGGTACTGGAAAAATTTCCACTAACAAGATGGTTAGCTGACTTTTTAAAATGATTAAATTGAAAAGAATTTTAACAGGATTCTGACATATATCTGACTTTTTGTAAGAAGGTATGTATATATTAATAACTTAGAAAAGTGGTTTTGCTCAAATTTATCTGACTTTTGAAGTTTGTGTCTCACTTTTTATCATGTCCCTGTTAAGACCAGAACTGCAACAGCTTAGTTGGGAAAGCTTTTGTTAATGTGACTTGCATTGACTTCACTGCATAATCTGTCCTTTACACCCACATCTGACAACGTTTCAGAGCTGTGCTGGAGCCCACATCAAGAGAATCCTCCTGCCTTTCAGTTGAAACTCTTGACCCTGTCATTGTATTAAGCTTGTGGGTACTTTAGCTCAAGATCTGAGCTGAACACATTACTTTGACACTGACCGCAAAATCCAGGCTGATTAGTAACTTTAAATTAACCTCCAAACAGGCACAGTATGGGGCCAACATAATAATGGCACAGAATGGAAGTGGTTATGGTATTGAAGTAGTGGTCCAGGAATCAACAAAACTCATAAAATCAAATAAATCTGGTGACAAATCTAAGAAAAATGATAACCATGAAAGCTGCTTGATTGATTCATTGTTACGTGTCAAGGAGATGAACACTGACAGCAACTGTGCTGAAATCATCATGGTCAACAGGATGAATTGGTATGGTCAAGAATTGCATAAATTATACAGATTCCACTGTCTCACCAATGCCCTTCAGCAAGGGGAGCCCATCACACCTTACCCACTTTCTGTGACTACAGTCCAACCAGACATTGTCTCTTCTAACATACTCTTCTGAAAACCCATCAAATCATATTAAACACCCTGTCTGTTTTGCCTGTATTCCCTGCATCATGAGGACTGTATGAAATAAAAATGGACTTTCCACAATGTTGACATTATATTTAACTGCGTCGTAAACATAGCAAAACAATACAAATACAGTGAAGAGGCCTGGTCAGCGTTGATAGGAGTCTCGTTCAGCAGTAATAGTTTTACATGAGAGAATTGAAAATATTAACCAGAACTCATGATGTGCTTGAATAACTGTAGAGTCTGCCTTGCATAGTCACAGTGAGGAGATCATTACACTTTCAAAGTTTGTGATCTGAATTCTCAGATTAATTACTTTGGATAGGGTAAATAGGCAAAGTCTTTTCCCTGGGGTCGGGGAGTGCAGATCTAGAGGGCAAAGGTTTAGGGTGAGAGGTGAAAGATATAAAAGAGATCTAAGGGGAAACTTTTTCACTCAGAGGGTGGTATGTGTATGGAATGAGCTGCCAGAGGAAGTGATGGAGGCTGGTACAATTGCAACATTTAAGAGGCATTTGGATGGGTATATGAATAGGAAGGGTTTGGAGGGATATGGGCCGGGTGCTGGCAGGTGGGACTAGATTGGGTTGGGATATCTGGTCGGCATGGACTGGTTGGACCGAAGGGTCTGTTTCCATGCTGTACATCTCTATGACTCTATGCTTTACCTCAGAGACCTCCAAATTAGTCTACTAATGGTCGGCATTGTGAAAAGCAAAGCAATTAATGAGAAGAGCCTGGATAGTGCTATTTTGACCTCAGGCATCCCTGGGTCAAATGATTTGAGCACAGTTTTGCTGACTTTGTGGCTGAATCCCTTTGAATTATTCCTGCTTTAATGGTTGTACTGGCTCAGCCCTTGATAATAAAGTGGACACCAGCCTGAAGGGGTTTGTGAGTTGGTTTAAGGCCAGCAGCCATCTTGTTTACCCACTCCATGAATCAGAATGTTGCTGGTAAGTGGATTTGTGGAAATTCCTAAAAAGAGAAAGGCAAAATTCAAGCAGATTTCCTATAGGGAATGCAGGTACTCATTTGGCTTTGTCATGTTTTAATCATTATTAAGCAACAGTGTAAATGGGGAGAAATGACTCATTTGCAGTCAGTCCGTGGCCACATGTCTTGCAGCATTTGTGGGGACATTCCCAAGCTATCTCAAGACATTTTTCGCATAATCAAACTTATACCTCTGTTGGTTCAAGTGGCATTCAATTGTCAACTTGTCCCAAGTCTACTCCTTAACTGTATTATTCAGCAAATATATTCTCATCTTGAAGGTTACAGCCTCCTTGACAATATCAAATCTACAGTGAGGGTTACCTTTGACTCCCAGGGTAGTATTTAGTGCAGGTGACAGTGGACTCTCCTACCATTTGGAGAGCTGACGAAAGCCCCATGTCACCTCCTATGGGTGAAGAGATTTCACCCCAGGAGTCTGCATTGTTTTTCAGCATTCCTGCGTGGTAACTCCACGGGGATAAAACCCTAAATGGGTAGGGATGGGGCAAGAATGTCACCTATGTGTCTTCCTATCCCCAGACCTAATTGGGGGTGAGGGAGGATGACATTGGTGTTGGATAAACATATCTGTTGGGGCCAGTGATACGCAATTTGACTCCTTCTGGTTGTTCTAACATTCAACAAGATCATGGCCTCTACACCAATTTCTTGCCTAGCTGTGATTACCCCCTTATCATCCCCAGTACCCTCATGCCTGTTTAAACATCCCCACCTCCAAATCTGCCTCAGAGTAGACATTAACTGCTACCTGATTTGTGTATGTTTGGCCCTGACAGTTTACTAAAGATGTAAGATAGCCACTAATAAATCCAATGGGGATTTTAGGGCAAACATATCTTGCCACAGGAAGTGCTGACAGTGGGATGATCATTACCTTGAAAAGTAATTCCAGGTAAATTGCATGAATACCATTACAAAAAGTTAGATATGCACATGGTGGTAGGGATGTTGTGGCACAGTGGTATGACCCTAGCTCTGGACCAAGAGACCCATGTTCAAATCTCACCTATTCCAGAGGTATACAATGATATCGCTGAAGAAGATGATTAGCAAAAAATCTATGTACATGATGGAGAAATAAATAGCTGTGATAGAGTGAATTGGAGAGGGCTGTGAAACAGTAAAACACTGTGAAACAGTTGAGACAAATGGCTTATTTCAGTGCTATAAAATTTCCTGCAACATATTTCCGTAATATTCCAACCTGGACATCTGGATTACCTCCCTCGTGGTGTGGTCTGGAGCAAATAGGTTAATTTGCTCCCAAGCTGTTAAACTGATCTAGAAAGTTGACTTCCTGCCATCTGTTGGATACCTGGTGATGTTTATGTGAAATTAATGTGTTCTGGGTGCAAATGAAATCTGAAAGAATTAAGTACCAACTAACTGCATTGAAGGATTTAACCTTACATATGGGAAAAAATAATCATTTTCAAGATGTCTAGGGAGGTGACATCAATTTCAAGTAGTTTCATTGTGAAGATTAATGTTCAAGAACTATTACTGGTTATAGCAAGTGCAATCAAAAAAAGTTTAAATGAACAAATATAAAGCAAATAAAAAATATTTTCTTTAAACTAGCATTACTGTTTAAACAATTTAAGTCATTTTATGTTTACATATATTTTCCCTATATTTTTACCCAGTGACAGCCTTACACTGAAGCTCTAAGTAGCTGCAATCTTTTACTCCTGCATTTGGATAAAAAAAATGTGCAAGGATATGGGGACAAGGCAAGGCTTGGTAAAGATACTCGATGGAAGAGCCAGTATAGGCATGATGAGCCAAATGGTCTCCTCTTGCATTGTAACAATTCTCTGATAAATTTTCTCAATGTTTAATAACTGGAATAAACTCACACTTACAGTTTATAGAGACTCCAAGTCTGCTTTTTCACAGGTGAAGAGTCAAGTCTATAAAATATGGGGCAATGGGAAGGGCAGTGTGATTTCTATTATCAACTGCAGGTTCTAGTGACAATATTCACACACTGAGATCAGCTAAAGTCTTTCTGCCTCCTGCCAACTTCATTACTCCTCACCTTAATCATAGCAAATGCCACTACCTTCAATTGCTGCCAATATCTATCAACAAATTGGGAAGAGCCTGCATTATTCCCATTCACAGAGAGCAGGAATTATTACAGAAAATCTACTCCACAAAGTTGGTATCAAGCACTCCCAGGATTAAGCAGCAGGACTGCGTACACAATTTATCTGTGCCAACCTGCAAAGGGAACCTTGTTGCGAATTTTCCAATCGTTACACAAACTACCTTCGATCATCAATTAGTGTCAATTTTGTACCAGAGTATTTTTAATGGACACTGGATTTGCACTGCCCGAGTTGCATTCAAAAAAAATTCTTATGAGAAGTATGTAGGTGCCAGAGAAAAAAACACTATTCAATTAATTTCATCCAGCTGCTGTTAATGTACACATGCTTCAAAGGGAGGCGTATTAATCCTACAATTTCCACATTTGGGACAGAGCTGCTTCTTCCTTTATCTATCCTCTGGATTGAATCTGGAGCAGCATAGTTTGTATCCTATGCATGTTATGAATAAAATTCATCCTACTGAATGCATTTTATTCTTTGAAGTATGCAAACTCTTGCACCTATGCTCAAACATTGACCACAATGTGGTACTGAAAGACATTCAAATTGCTTTTCTGTTTCAGACTCTCTGCCCTGGAAACAATACCTCATATCAGGTATTGTTTCACCTGAATAGCAACCCTTTAGTGCCTGGCTCTCATGATAATCTAGACAGAAAATGTTGAGCACTTTGATCATGGAGAATGCATAACAGTCATCCTTGCAGCTTCCATATTTATTGGCGTCCAGTGGGGATTGCTGAATTTGCGACTAAATTAAGATTCCTGCCTGATTTTATTTGTTGCCTCCTTAGAAGTTGAGTGTCAGACTCCCGATAAAATCTGCTTATCCAGAGAGTTACTTTTGCTCTGAAGGGCTCCAGTCCTCAGTGGGTTTGGTACTTCCCGACATGTCCCAAGTTAGTTAGTGAGGATTTTCTGCTCATAATAAGACAGTCTGTTAAATGATGAATCGTAGTTTGCGGAAACACCCAGTCTGGAAAACAATCTGAAAGATCCCCTTGTCCCCAGTCAGCTCTTGTTATTTGATCTTTCAGGCTTTAATGAGTTTTACAGACATTGAAATGCAGCAATGCAGTTTAATCCCATGAAAGTTTGGAATCATTGATCAACAATATCCATTAGTTCTTAACATGAACATTCAACAACCATGTAATTTCATTAGAAACCTCAATTCTGAAATGCCAGTAGTTAATTCGACACATTGATAGGCCTGCAACTGGAAAATGTACACATTAAACATTTCTAAGGGTATCTCACAACATTCTTCAATGTGCAAAGTACATTTTCCTTTAAAATAATGATGTCTTTACTTCTTACTTGTACCAGGAATATTCATGCTTTTCTCGATTTTTAGTCAAATTAGTTATGTAAAGTGATGCTTCGTAATTAAACTACTGATCTATGTATCCAATGTTATATCATGTGAGTGATAGATCTTTTCACAGATGTGGAAGAATTTCCATATTGCTAAAGCTGAATTCGTAATACAATTGATTCTGATATATTTTCAGACAAAAAAAAAGGGGTTTTAAAAGAAACTGAAAGCCTGATGAAAGCAATAACCTGCTTGATTCAAGGTTTCTTACACCCTGTAAGAATTGGTTAACGAACCTATGTGAAAAGGAGATTAAAATGTCAACAATTTTCACTGGCCGTGAAGGGAGTTGAGTTATTTTCAAAGAACCATTCCAACTGTCTCACCATATTGCCTGAAAACTGACCTCTCGTCACCCCACCAGAAGCTGGGCAATCCATCAAATTTCTTCCCTCGCAAAGATCTCCTGCCCTTTGTACTTACAGAGCTCCTGTATAACCAATACTTCCATTCCACATCTGGCCATTCTGTGACACTGGAGTAACAAAACACCTCAAAAGAATCAACTTCACACTTCAGGTTAAATTACTAAGCACGTTAGAATAATTTTAACAAGTAAGGTCACTTAGAAAAGTAATATTTTTATTGAAAATTCAGCCTCAGATTTTTGGCATATCCTGCCCCTTACTTTACTCAGCAGCCCTCAGCCATAATGTTTCCATATACTATTCCTTATTTAAATTTTCACACCCAAAGTTAAGTTGATTAACAACGAATTCATGCACTATGGCTTAGTGTGAAAATTAGGTTGTCAATGAGTTCAATGAAAGGAAGATTTTCTAACATCATTTCTACTTATGACATTTTGGGTATATTGATGGGTGCATCATAGAATGAAAAGGAGATGGAAAATGCACAGGAATCACATAAGTCATAGCCAGGCAATTGAACCAACTCCACAAGCATGACCCACGACCCCCACCTACCCTCCAGTCCTAGCAGCTTCCCTTGCCACCGTATGAGGTGTAAAGCATGCACCCATACCCGTCTTTATTTCTGACTAAGGTCCCAAAGGATCTTTTCACATTCAGCAAGATTTTCCTGCACATTCACCTATCTCATCTACTGAGACCGTTGCTCTCGATGTGGTCTCCTCTACATCAGGGAGACAGGACGCCAACATGCGGTACATTTCAGGGAACATCTCTGGGCCAAATGCACCAAACAACCCCACCGCCGACCACTTCAACTCCTCCTCCTACTCTCCCAAGGATGTACAAGTCCTGGGCCTTCTCCAATGCCAAATCAAAGCCACCTGCCAACTGGAGGAAGAACGCCTCATCTTTTGCTTGAGACCCTTCAACCACATGACATCAACATCGACTTCACTAGTTTCCAAATCTCCCCTACCCCCACCTTATCCCTGAGCCAACCCTGCAGCTCAGCACCGCCTTCTTGATCTGTCCTACCTGTCCATTGTCCTTCCCACCTATCCCCTTCACTCTCCCCACCAACCTATCACAAATCCCCCCAACCTGCATCCACTTATCACCTTCCCACCTACCTTCACAGCAGCCCATTCCCACTCCCCTATTTATCTCTCAGCCCTCTTCCCCTTCCACATTCCTGATGAAGGGCTTATGCCCAAAACATCAACTCTCCTGCTCCTTCGATTCTGCCTGACCTGCTGTGCTTTTCCAATGCCACACTTCTCGACTCTGAGGGTGTGACTGCATCTGCAGTCCTCACTTTCGCCTGTCTGGAGTGGCAGACAGGTTCCGGATGAAGGGCTCCTGCCCGAAACATCGATTCTCCTGCTCCTTGGATTCTGCCAGGCCTGCTGTGCTTTTCCAGCAACACTCTCATGTTTGTGGATAATCCAGTGATAATAACACAAGGCCTTTGCCTCCCTATGCTCTCATGCTGACCTCTCTGTCTTTACACTATTCCAATAAAACCCAAAGTAAGGTTGAGTAACGAACACTTCACTTTTGAATTGCGTATGCTACAGGCTTATCCAACAGGTGATTCCTGGGCACAAAGTGACCCATGACCGTATCTTGAGGAGCCCACCAAGGGTGCTGAGTGACCCTCCAAGATGTCCTGTGTGACCCTCTAAGGGGTCCAGAGAGGTCTGTCAGCAGTTATTTGAAATACAGCTAAGTGTAGCTGGAAGGTTCTTGCATGGAGTTGCTCCTCCCATTGAATACACCCATCAAGAGCAAGTGCAGCAGAGAAACCGTCTGCAAGCAACACAATGTCAGCCTGACGCCTGATTCACAGAGTCACCGTGGTGAGACTTTGGGATGGAAACTGGGAACCTTATGGGTATAACCGTCCAGGGCTGAACACTTTTCCAAGCTGGCATTGTCAAAGTATCATCACGACTGCTCCGAAGTGTTGGCAAATGGTTAGGGCACAGGCACAGTGCTACTACTTCAACATCTCCTTTGCTTCACCAAGCAGAAATGTGAAACCCTGCCACCTGAAAAAATGAAGAGAATGCATTTGAACTGGAGCTGTGAAGCTCCACTGCCTAATGGAACATTAAATGGCTAGAGACAGAGCTTGCATCCCTCACTGAGGAAGAAAACCCACCTTACCACGTCAATCTAACTCACCGGCATGCTGAGGAACAACAGCAACTAGTGACCAGATGGGCAAGAGTTGAGAGTCTCTGTGTAGGGAGGTGAGTCCGTGAACTGCTTTAATAGAAGAGCCTGAGTTGGGGCTGCTGGGGGTAAGTGGTGCACCCAAACTGAAAAAGGGGCCTAGCGAGTGAGATGCTACCCCGTCTCCTATCCACCCAAGCCCCATCACGATCCCTGACTTAGCTTTCCAAACCAGCTCTGAATCTCCCCAGTCTTCATTCCCTCTTGACTATTTGGGATGTGTCCATTAAGTGACCATTATGCATGACTTCAGTTGAAGGTTCTCTCAGCCTCACCAGCCCCCCCTCCCCCCCCCCCCCCCCCGTAAAAGTTAGGCAAGATCAGTGGCGGGTGGAAGAGCAGCAGGCGGGCCACCATGGAAACAGGCCTAAGATTTTCTGATAAGAAATGCCTCTGCACATAGAAAAAGATTTTCATTTCACTTTCAAATGTTCACTGAGCATATTCACTGGATGATGTAAGCAATCTGCAGGTCATTCGTCCATCAGTTTTTGTCCTGAAGTCAAACTGGATGCTTGTTCACCGTTTGGCAGCTACGCCATTCATTCTAATGGGTTTGGATTTAATCATTGGACTGACTTACACATTCCTGAGTCACATTTCGTACACAGGCTGCTGGTGGTCAATACTGTAACTTAGTTCAGCAAAGTAGCATATTTTCGCAATGGAATAATTTCCAGTACAGATTATGAATGTGTCTAATATTACAATCTCATTCCATGAAAGGTTGGTCTGATCCAAGCAAAAGGCTCTGATTCATTTTTGTTTGAAGGAATCTCTGTATAAAAGCTAAAAGCACTATTAATGCCATGGCATTGAGAATGGACCTGCTTTGCTGGTTATGATTGCAATATGAATGTAGCAACTTTGACTCACAGCCAATCAATGCTGAATTTATTAAATACATCTGTTCTGTCTATTCTTTCATCTCTTCAAGCTTCATTGCATTCCAATTTTCCTTCCCATATTTCCAACAAGTTACAAAACAATATAGTGAAATGTTTTAGAAAGAATTCAGTACAGACTGATCTTTTTATATACACACACAAACACATGTATGTATATGTAGATAAATAGATATAGTTAAAAAGGTATTGTTGTCAAAATTCTCTCTAATTTCCCTTTGCTGTGTTTGTCTATGTTGCGCTGAAATATTTCTTTACAATTATTGTGCGTGCACACTTCCGAAAGGAGAAACTGCGGAGTGCAGATGCTGGAGAGTAAGAATCAAAAAGTGTGGCGCTGGAAAAATACAGCAGTCGACGTTTCAGGCATAAGCCCTTCATCAGGAATGTGGGCGGGGGAGTGGTGGGGGTGGAGGGGCAGCAGCCAGGGATGTGGGGAAACAAGGCTGAGAGATAAATGGGAGGGGGGGTGGGTGATGGTCACATGGAATCCATGGCGAGCTGGAAAATTGAATACAAATTTGGCCTGATGGTAGGAAGCAGAGAGTAACAGTAGAAGGATGCTTGTCGGACTGGAGGCCTGAGATTAGTGGAGTGTCTCGGGGTTGGTGTTGGGCCCATTGCTGTTTGCTATCTATATCAATGATTTGGATGAGAGTGTACAAGGCATGATTAGTAAGTTTGCCATGGCAATAAAATAGACGGTATCGTCGATGGCTTTCAGAAGGCTTTCAGAAATTGCAGCAGGACCTCAATCAGCTGGGGAAGTGAGCCAAGAAATGGCAAATGGAGTTTAACATAGATAAGTGTGAGGTCTTACTTTTGGAAAGTCAAATCAATTTAGGAGTTTCATGGTGAATGGTAGGGCCTTAACGAATGTAGTGGAATAGAGGGACCTTGGAGTTCAGGTTTACAGTTCTCTAAAAGTGAAGTCACAGATAGACAGGGCAGTGAAGAAGGCACACTGGCCTTCATCAGTCATGGCATTCAGTATAGACATAAGGAAGTTATGTTGCAGTTATACAGGACCTTGGCAAGGCTGCACTTGGAGTATTTTGTTCAGCTTTGGTCACCTTGTTATAGGAAGGATATTACTAAACTGGAAAGAGTGCAAAAGAAATTTACAAGGATGTTGCCTGCACTCAACGTTTTGTGTAATGGGGAGAGGATGGACAAGATAGGATTTTTTTCTTTAGATCGTAGGAGACTGAGGAGGGACATTATAGTGGTGTATAAGATCATGAGAGGCATGGATAGGGTGAGTGCACTCAGTCTTTTCCCAGAGTTAGGACATCAAGGACTAGAGGGCATAAGTTTATGGTTAGAGGGGAAAAAATAAAAGAGAAACTGAGGGGTGGTATGCACATGGAATGAGCTGCTAGCAGAAGTGGTTGAAGCAGGAACATTAACAACATTTAAAAGGCATTTGGACAAATACATGGATAGGAAAGGATTAGAAGGATATGGGTTCAGTGCAGGGAAATGGAATTGGAGTGGATGGACATTTTGTTTGGCAATGACCAGTTTGGGCCAAATGGCCTGTCTCTGTGCTGTAGGACTCTATGACTCTAGAGATTGCAGCTAATCAGCCAACGATCTGTTATTGAGAAACTCTGAATTTATAATTGCATGTATCTGAGCACCATGAAAATTTTTAACTGGTCACAAAGAACCAATGTGGATTTAGATAGGTCAGGCCAAGTGAACCTGATTCAATTTTTTTTGAAGATGAGACTAAAGAATGGACAAGGGAATGTCAATACTTTTATTTATAAGAACTTCCCGAAAACATTTGCGAGACGAGGTTAATAGTAAACTGTTGTTCATGATTGATGAAAAATTGCTGACCAAATTGCTGAATGCCAGGAAACAGAGATGTGTAATAATAGTCAAAATGATAGGATGTTATAAGTGGTATAAGCAAAGATGGAACTTTGTGTTGGCATTTAATGTCAAATATTTTTAATTAACTTGATTGGACATGTTACTGACTCACTTCCACGGCAAGTGGAATTTGAACATTTTGGGACACTACTGCTGCTCCATTGCAAACTATTTGCATAAGCAAAAATGTAGAAGATCTGAAATAAAATTCACGCAGTAGCTAGGACTTACTATAAGAGAGTGGCCTGATGTTTCAGAAAGGAAAGCCACTAGTTCGAACCTGGAGTATTGTAAAAAGTTTTAATTTCCTGATCCCACGATGAAGAAAGAACAACAAAGATTTTACAAAATGACTGCTGGGATGGGAGGGCTGACATGTAAAGAAGGACAGGATTGGTTGGAACTATGTTCATGAGAGTTTCGCGGAATGAGGGTGTATCTCATAGAAACCGATAAGCGTTTAACAGGAATGGAGAGTGTAAATGCAGACTCTCAAACCAGGGTCACAGTTAAGTAAATGGGGTAAGCCTTTTAGGACTAAGATGAGGAAAAATCTTTTCACGTGGAGAGAGGTCAGCATGTGGAATTCTTTGCTAAAGAAAAGCAGTTCAGCAGAAAACACAGTGCTTTTTAAGAAGGTTTTAGATATAGTCTTAGGGCTAAAGAGGTATAGGGAGAAAGCAGGAACATGTGCTGAGTTGGATGATCAGCTGTGATCATATTGAATGGCAAAACAGGCTTGAAGGGCCCAGCGGCCTACTCCTGCTCCTGTTTTCGATGTTGCTGTGTTACATCAAATTTTATCTCACATTCACCAAATAACGTAGCACACTGGAATATGCTGGGCCACTGGAGAGTTACCATAAAGTGTAAGAACATACTAAAGTAAGATCCCAAAAAGGCAGATTTGGTGACAATCACTGTCTTGTGTAAACTGCATATGTGTATGGTCATTGCAGCTCTTTTACATCTTTCGCCTCTCACCCTAAACCTATTCCCTCTAGTTCTGGACTCCCCCACCCCAGGGAAAAGACTTTGTCTATTTATCCTATCCATGCCCCTCATGATTTTATAAACCTCTATAAGATCACCCCTCAGCCTCCGACGCTCCAGGTAAAACAGCCCCAGCCATTTCAATCTCTCCCTATAGCTCAAATCCTCCAACCCTGGCAGCGTCCTTGTAAATCTTTCCTGAACCCTTTCAAGTTTCACAACATCTTTCAATAGGAAGGAGACAAGAATTACACACAATATTCCAACAGTGGCCTAATCAATATCCTGTACAGCCTCAGCATGACCTCCCAAATCCTGTACTCAAAACCCTGACCAATGAAAGAAAGCATACCAAACGCCTTCTTCACTGTCCTATCGACCTGAGACTCCACTTTCAAAGAGCTATGAACCTGCACTCCAAGGTCTCTTTGTTCAGCAACACTCCCTAAGACCTGACCATTAAGTGTATAAGTCCTGCTAAGGTTTGCTTTCCCAAAATGCAGCACCTTGCATTTATCTAAATTAAACTCCATCTGCCACTTCTCAGCCCATTGGCCCATCTGATCAAGATCCCATTGTAATCTGAGGTAACCTTCTTCGCTGTCCACTACACCTCCAATTTTGGTGTCATCTGCAACCTTACTAACTATATTCTTATGTTCATATGCAAATCATTTATGTAAATGATAAAAAGTAGTGGACCCAGCACTGATCCTTGTGGCACTCCACTGGTCTCAAGCCTCCAGTCTGAAAAACAACCATCTCCACTACCCTCTGTCTTCTACCTTTAAACTAGTTCTGTATCCAAATGGCTAGTACTCCCTGTATTCCATGAGATCTAACTGTCCACCAATCTCCCATGGGGAACCTTGTCGAACACTTTACAGAAGTCCATATGAATCACGTCTACCACTCTGCCCTCATCAATCATCTTTGTTACTTCTTCAAGTTTGTGAGACATGATTTCCCATGCACAAAATCATGTTGACTATCCCTAATCAGTCCTTGCCTTTCCAAATACATGTACATCCTGTCCCTCAGGATTCCCTCCAACAACTTGCCCACCACCGACGTCAGGCCCAGTGGTCTATAGTTCCCTGGCTTGTCCTTACCACCTTTCTTAAACAGTGGCATCACATTAGCCAACCTCCAGTCTAACAGCACCTCACCTGTGACTATCGATGATACAAATGTCTCAGTAAGAGGCCCAGCAATCACTTCCCTAGCTTCCCACAGAGTTGTAGGATACACCTGATCAGGTCCTGGGGATTTATCCACTTGTACACGTTTCAAGACATCCAGCACTTCCTCCTCTGTAATATCGACATTTTCAAGATGTCACTATCTATTTCCCTACAGTCTATATCTTCCGTGTCCTTTTCCACAGTAAATACTGGTGCAAAATACTCCTTAGTATCTCTCCCATCTCCTGCAGTTCCACATAAAGGCCCCCTTCCTTGAGGGGCTCTATTCTCTCCCTAGTTACTCTTTTTTCCTTAATGTATTTGTAAAAACCCTTTGGATTCTCCTTAATTCTATTTGCTAAAGCTATCTCATGTCCCCTTTTT
>NC_057742.1:27532689-27560064 GCF_004010195.1 Chiloscyllium plagiosum
CATAACCACCCTATTATTCTTACAGATAGCGGAGGTCTCCTTACAAGTTTGTTTCTCAATTTCCCCCTGACTATTAGGGATGCTATAATACAATCCCAATGAGGTGATCATCCCTTTCTTATTTCTCAGTTCCACCCAAATAACTTCCCTGGATGTATTTCCGGGAATATCCTCCCTCAGCACAGCTGTAATGCTATCCCTTATCAAAAATGCCACTCCCCCTCCTCTTTTGCCTCCCTTTCTATCCTTCCTGTAGCATTTGTATCCTGGAACATTAAGCTGCCAGTCCTGTCCATCCTTGAGCCATGTTTCTGTAATTGCTATGATATCCCAGTCCCATGTTCCTAACCATGCCCTGAGTTCATCTGCCTTCCCTGTTAGACCTCTTGCATTGAAATAAATGCAGTTTAATTTATCAGTCCTACCTTGCTCTCTGCTTTGTTCCTGCCTGTCCTGACTGTTTGACCCACGTTTGTTCTCAACTGTACTAGTCTCAGATTGAGCTTTTTTCTCACTATCTCCCTGGGTCCCACCACATTACTAGTTTAAAATTTCCTGAGCAGTTCTAGCAAATATCTTTGCCAGCATATTAGTCCCCTTCCAATTTAGATGCAATCCATCCTTCTTGTAGAGGTCACTTCTACCCCAAAAGAGATTCCAATGTTCCAAAAATGTGAATCCTTCACCCATACACCAGCTCCTCAGCCATACATTCATCTGCTCTATTCTCCTTTCCTGCCCTCACTAGCTCATAGCACCAGGAGCAATCCAGATATTACTATTCTCGAGGACCTTTTTAAATTCCTGCCTAACCCTCTATATTCTCCCTTCAGAATCTCAACCTTTTCCCTTCCTATGTCGTTGGTTCCAATGTGTACAATAACCTTGTGTTGGCCCCTCTTTCCTTTGAGAACATTCCACACCTTCTCTGAGACATCCTTAATCCCAGCACCAGGGAAGCAACACACCATTCTGATTTTTCGCTGCTGGCCACAGAAACGTCTGACTGTACCTCGGACTAGAGAGTCCCTTAACACAATCGATCTCTTGGAACCAGATGTACCCCCCATTGCATTAGAGCCAGTCTCAATACCAGAAACTTGGCTGTTCATGCTACATTCTGCTGAGAATCCATCACCCCCTACATTTTCCAAAACAGCATACCTGTTTGAAATGGGGATAGCCACATAAGACTCCTGCACTATCTGCCTATCTCTCTTACCTTTCCTGGAGTTAACCCATCTATGTGACTATATCTGAGACTTTCCCTCCTTCCGATAACTGCCATCCATCACATCCCTTGCTCTTGTAAATTTCTCATTGCCTCTGTCTCTCAAAGCGATCCATTCAATCTGATAGATGTCAATGGCATTTATTGCAGATATAATCCTCAGTAATCCGTAAACTCTCCCTAAACTCCCACATCCATGGCTGGATTTGAATATGGAGGAGGTCCAGGAATTGAATGCCCTTGGAGGAATGGAAGGGGGGGTTGAAGTGGTCAGCTACAGGGCATTGGGTTAGTTTGGTGTGTGCATCCCAGAGATGTTCTCTGAAAACTTCCATGAATGGGCGTCCTATCTCCCCAATGTAGGGGAGACCACATCGAGAGCAATGGACACGGTAGATGAAGTGTTTGGATAGGCAGGACCATCTCTGCCGGATATGGAAGGATCCTTTGAGGCCTTGGATGGAGGTGAGGGGGAGGTATGGGCACAGGTTTTACATTTCTTGCAGTTTCAGGGAAAGTGCCAGGAATGGAAGGTAGGTTGTAGGTGGTGGTAGTGGTGGGGGTGGAGGGCATTGTGAACATCACGTTCTAGAAGCTCTTATAAATAAAAGTATTGACATTTCCTTGTCCATTCTTTAGTCTCATTTTCAAAAAAATTGAATCGGGTTCACTTGGCCTGGCCTATCTAAATCCACATTGGTTCTTTGTGATCAGTTGAAAACTTTCATGGTGCTCAGATACATGTCTTTATAAATTCGGAATTTCTCAATACCAGATCCTTGGCTGATTAGCTGCAATCTCTAGAGCCATAGAGTCATAGAGTCCTACAACAGGGAGACAGGCCAAACTGGTCCATGTCGAACAAAATATCTGTCTACGCTAACCCCATTTCCTTGCACTTGGCCCGTATGCTTCTAATCTTTTCCTGTCCAAGTATTTGTCCAAATGCCTTCTAAATGTTGTTAATGTACCCACCTCAACCATTTCCACTGGCAGCTTATTCCATCTGTGTACCACCCTCTGTGTAAAAAGGTTGCCCCTCAGCTTCCCTTTTATTCTTCCCCCTCTAACCTTAAACTGATGCCCTCTCATCCTCGATTCCTCAACTCCGGGGAAAAGTCTAAGTTAATTCATCCTATCCATCCAGATGCCTTTTAAATGTTGCCATTGTACTAGCCTCCAGCACACTTTCCAGTTTAATAACATCCTTCCTGTAACAAGGTGACCAAAACTGAATGCAATACTCCAAGTGTAGCCTCGCCAACATCCTATATAACTGTAACATAACTTCCTAACTTCTATACTGAATGCCCTGACTAATGAAGGCCAGTGTGCCAAAAGCCTTCTTCACTGCCCTATCTACCTGGGACTTCACATTCAGACAACTGTAAACCTGAACTCCAAAATCCACTTCACTCCTTAAGGCCCTACCATTCACCATGAAACTCCTAAATTGATTTGACTTTCCAAAAGTAAGACCTCACACTTATCTATGTTAAACTCCATTTGCCATTTCTTGGCCCACTTCCCCAGCTGATCAAGGTCCTGCTGCAATTTCTGATAACCTTCTTCACTGTCCACAATACCGCCTATTTTAGTGTCATGAGCAAGCTTACTAATTATTCTCACAAAGCTGGTATGTTTTTCTAAACGCTGTTCCTTTCCTCAAGGATACAGTGTCCTTGGTTTCTTTTCAGAAGGGTCATAACCACTCAGGCTCCGAATCGACTGGTTTGATACAGAGATGATAGGCCTTTTGATTATAGGTTAATAGATGAGACTTTAGGCCAAAGCTTTTATGTCTTTAGAAGTAAGTCAAGGGGGCGTGGCCAGCTCTCTAGCTGAGCAGTTAAGAGTTCAGAACATTAGCTAGGAGTTCAGCAGTGGGCTGTGTGGAAACAGGCTGCTAGACCCTCTCTCCTTCTGCCCTCCTAACGTCTACCTGTAAGCCTCTGTTTCATTTTTTGCTCTGTGTTTAAGGGGTTTGTTATTGGGACTGTTGTGCATATTCGGAACAGCATAATTAAGTCTAGTTTGGGATAGTCTGAGTTCTGTGGGTATTCTGTATTCTGTTCTTTGTGAATAAGTTTTTGTCTGTTTTAAAACCTGGTAGTCAACCGAGCTAACTTACTCCGGGTAATTTCTCTGTACACTTACTGAAACAAATTGCGCAGTTATGGTCTGGAGCTGCCTGCTTAAGAATGTTTTGAGTGGTCTGGCCCAGTCTATGACACTATGTCTTGTACATTCTCATCCAAATAATTTTTATTGATAAGAAACAATATTGGGCCCACCACCAACCCCTGAGACACTCCACCAGTCACAGGTCTCCAGTCGGACAAGCGTCCTTCCACTGTTAAACTCTGCTTCCCCCTATCAAGCCAATTTTGCATCACATTTGCCAGCTCATCCTGGTTTCCATGCGATCTAACCTTCCAGAGCAGCCTATCATGTGGAACCTTATCAAAGGCCTTACGGAAATCCATGTAGACTATGTCAGTTGTCCTGACCTCATCCACCTTCCTGATCACTTCAACAAAGAACTCTAACAAATTTGTGAGGCATGACCTCTCACTCACAAAGCCATGATGACTACTCCTATCCAAACCCTGTCTTTCCAAATGTATATATATCTTCTCTCTCAGAATCTTCTCAAGTAATTTACCCACCACAGATGTTAAACTTACTGGTCTATAGTTCTCTTTTCTTTGCAGCCCTTCTTAAATAATGGCACAGCATTCACTACCCTCCAATCTCTCCTACATTTCTAAAATGCCACACACACCTGTATGTACACGCACAGCCATCTTTGCCAAATGTCTTGGTTTCAGCAGTACACACTCCAGTCTAAGGTAGCTGAGTCAAGAGCACAGTAGAAAGAAAAGTTCCTGAATTAGAAGGACTTTACAAAATTACCGTCAGGGCACCCACAATATTTTCACCTACTTCCTTTAAACCCTGGGTTGGAAAACCATCTAATGCAGTAGGATTTAGTCACACTTCATTGCACCAATTTTGATGTATGGTGTACCTGTGATTATTTTTGACTGGCTTTCGTACCATATCAGTACGCTTATATCCTCATTACGATGTCAATCACAGGGATCCTGAGAAGAGTTATAATAACTTCATGTTGCAGCAATCCCATTGTTCAATCTACTTTTGAGACACCTAAAGAGTGGTTACTGGGCAACAAGGGATATCCTTTGGTAATTTATGATTCTGATGTAGCACCCTTTTACATGTAGACAGCATGCAGATAAAGACTACATGCACATATATAAAACTGGACACTTAGAAAATAAAGAACTTACGGGACTGAATCAACAAGGATTTATGAAATAGAAATCAAGTTTGACGAATGAATTGATGCATTTGAGCATGTACCTAGCAGAGTAGATAAGGGGGAACCAATGGATATGGTGCATGCAGATTTTCAGATTTTATTTAATCCAGTTTGGTGAATAAACTTAGAGAACATGAGTTGGGTGCAATACACTTCCATAAATTGAGCATTAGTTAACGGAAGAAAACTAAGTTGGAATAAATTAGTCATGTTTGGATTGGCAGGCTGTCCCAATAGTCCCAATAAACAAACCCCTTAAACACAGAGCAAAAAATGAAACAGAGGCTTACAGGTAGACGTTAGGAGGGCAGAAGGAGAGAGGGTCTAGCAGCCTGTTTCCACACAGCCCACTGCTGAACTCCTAGCTAATGTTCTGAACTCTTAACTGCTCAACTAGAGAGCTGACCACACCCCCTTCACTTATGTAAGTTACTTCTAAAGACATAAAAGCTTTGGCCTAAAGTTTCATCTGTTAACGTGTAATCAAAAGGCCTATCATCTCTGTACCAAACTAGTGGGATATTGTAAGGAACCATACACAAGCTCCAGCTTTTCACAATCTTTATCCACAATTTGAATGTGAACACTAATTGTAATATTTCCAAATTTGTAGATGATACAACACTAGGTTGGAATGTGAGTTGTGAGTTGGATGCAAAGAGGAGTCAAGCGGTCAGGATGACTGAATGGGCAAGGTTATGGCAGATGGAATAGAATGTGAATAAGTATGAGACTGTCCAGATGGTAGAAGGAACAGAGACTTCTTAAATGGGAAGAGATTGGGAAATGTTATTGTTTGAAGTGACCTGGGCAACTGTGTTCATCCATTACTGAAAGTGAACATACAGTAAACAATTAGGAAGTGAAATAGCATGTTGGTCTTTATTGTGAAAAGATTTCAATATATGAGTAATGAAGTATTTCTTCAATTGTATACAACCTTAATGAGAACAAACATGGAGTTTTCAAATCCTTACTTAAGAAAGAGTACCTTAGAGGTACAGCAATGGGCTTTCACCAGACTAATGACTGGGAAAAGACGATTGTCTTAAGAGATTGAAGGGACTAAATGAAATTTCAAAATTCTTAAAGGGCAAGTCAGGGTAAATGCAGGAACAACGTTTCCTCCGTTGCAGGATCCAGAATCAGGGAACACAATCTCAGTTTAAGTAGTAAATCAGTTAGACTGAGATGAGGAGGAATTTCTTCACTCAGTGGAAGGTGATTTGTTGGAACTTCCTACAGTGAGGACTATGAAAGCGTGACTCAGGGACTTGGTGGGTCTTTAGCTGTGGAGGTGGCAGTGCGAGGATTCCTGGCTGCGGTAGGCCTGTAATGTGGACTGGTGGACTCTGCAGGTCATCATCTGTGTTTGTGGCGGTGCCTGGAGTGGGGACTCCTGGCTGCAGTAGGCCTGAAGTATGGACTCGTGGACTCTGCAGGTCATCATCTGTGGCTGTAGTAGTACCTAGAGCAGGGACTCCTGGCTGAGGTAGGCCTGAAGTACAGGGACTCCTTGAGGCCTGGGACATCTTGCAGAGACCTCATAAAAGCCCTGGAGCTGTGTTTGAAGACCCCTTGTACCGAAGATGAAATCTATTTGTGTAATTTCTTTTCATAAATAGTGCCGGATTGTGGTGACAAAACACTTTCACTGAGAGAGTTGATGATTAATGGTGGTTGTCTTTTCCTAGGGTGGGAGATTTCAAGTCTAGGAGGCATACATTTAAGGTAAGGGGAAAGAGAGCTAAAAAAAGATATGATGGGCAAATTGTTTACACAGGGGGTTGTTCGCGTGCGGAGTGAACTTCTTGAGGAAGTGGTGGATGTGGGTTCAATTACAACATTTAAAAGACCTTTGGGTTTGTACAAGAATAGGAAATGTTGGAGGGATTTGGGCCAGGAGCAAGCAAATGGGTCTAGCGTAGTTTGAGATTATGTTCGGCATGGACTGGTTGGACGGAAGTGTCCGGTTCTGTGCTATATGCCGCTATGACACTATATATGTGACAATAAATAACTCATAACAGTAAAATATTTGGAACTAAGAATCTACTGATGACCATGAAACTATTGTCAATTGTAAGGAAAAACCCATCTGGCTCACAAATGTCCATTAGGGAACAAAATCTGCTATTGTCACCTGATCTGGCCTAAATGTCACTCCAGATCCATAGCAATGTGGTTGATTCTCAAGTGCCATCTGAAAGGGCCTAGCAAGCCACTCAGTTATATCAATCACTACAAAGTCTCATCAGTGGGTGGCATGGTGGCTCAGTGGTTAGCACTGCTGCCTCACAACACCAAGGTCCCAGGTTCGATTCCCGCCTCGGGTGACTGTCTGTGTGGAACTTGCACATTCTCCTGGGTTTCCTCCAGGTGCTCTGGTTTCCTCCCACAGTCCAAAGATGTGCAGGTCAGGTGAATTGGCCATGCTAAATTGCCCCATAGTGTTAGGTGCATGAGTCAGAGGGAAATGGATCTGGGTGGGTTACTCTTCGGAGGGTCGGTGTGGACTGGTTGGGCCGAAGGGCCTGTTTCCACACTGTAGGGAATCTAATCCAATCTAAAAAAGAAATGGAACCAAACAGACTAGCTGGCATCGACCTTGGCACTGAAAAAGCAACGGCAGAAATAGCCCTGTCGATCCTGCAAAGTAATCCTTACTAACATCTGGAGCTAATGCCAAAATTGGCAAAAGCCTGACATAGTTAAACTCATGGAGTTATACCTCATAGAAAATATCCCACCATCACCATTCCTAGATATGTCCCACTGGTAGGACAGACCAAGCAGAGGTGGCGGCACAGTGGAGTTGCCCTGGGAAACCTCAACATTGACTCCAGACTCCAAGAAGTCTCATGACATCAGGTCAACCAAGAACAAGGAAACTTCTTGTTGATTACCACATAACATCCTCCCTCTGCTGATAAATTAGTACTCAATAACACTGACAGTGGCAAGGGTGCAAAATGTACTGGAGGTGATTTCAATGCCCACCACAAAGAGTGACTCAGCAGCAGCACTACTGATTGAATTAGTTGGGTCCTAAATGATATAGTCACTAGACTGTGTGTGTGACAGGTGTTGAAGGAACCAATGCAAGGGAAAAGCATATTTGACCTCACCCTGACCAATCTGCCGGCTGCAGATGCATCTGTCCATGACAGTGAGCATGACCATTGCACTGTCCTTGTGGAGACAAAGTCCCACATCCACATTGAGAATAACCTACATTATATTGTGTGGCTCTATCACCATGCTGAATGAGACAGACATCAAACAGATCTAGCAACACAAGGCTGGGCATCCATGAGGCACACTGAGGACCATCAACAGCAGCAGAACTGTACTCCAGCACAACCTGCAACCCCATGGCCCAGCATATCCCTCACTCAACCATTACCATGAAGCCAGGGGATCAACCCTAGTTCAATGGAGAGTGCAGGAGGGCATGCCAGGAACAGCACCAGGCATACTTAAAATGAGGTGTCAACCTGGTGAAGCCACCAGATAAGTTTACTTGCATGCCAAATAGCATAATCAGCAAGTAATAGAAAGAGCTAAGGGATCACACAACCAATGAATCAGATTTAACTCTAAATCAATCATGAAGGGTGGTGGACAATTAAACAATGCACCAGAGGAGGAGACTCCACAAATATCCCTTTCCTCCAAAGTAAGAAGGGCTTATGCCTGAAGCATTGATTCTCCTGTTCCTGGGATGCCGCCTGACTGGCTGTGCTTTTCCAGTGCCACACTCTTCGACTCAGTAAAGGAAGAGCCCAATACATCAACTCAAAAGCTGAAACATTCGCAAAAGTTTTCAGCCTGAAAGTGCCGAGTGAATGATCCAGCTCAGCCTCCTCCAGTGGTCCCCAGCATCCCAGATACCAGTCTCCAGCCAATTTGATTCCAACCACATGATATTAAGGACTTGTTAGGAGACATTGGATGATGTAAAGGCGATGGGCCCTGACAACATTCTACCAGTGGTACTGAAGATTCGTGCTCCAGAACTTGCCACTCCCCCCCCCCCCCCCCCCCCCAGCCAAGCTGTTTCAGTACAGTTACAACACTGGCATCTACCCACCAATGTGGAAAATTGCTCAGGTATGTCCTGTACATAAAAAGCAGGACAAATCCAACCCAATTAGTTACCACCCCACCTTTCTTGATCATCAGTAAAGCGATGGAAGGTGTCATCAGTACTATCAAGCAGTACCTAATCAGCGATAACTTGCTTAGTAACATACAGTTTGGGTTTCGCCAGGGCCACTCAGCTCCTGACCCCTCATTACAGCCTTGGTTCAAACATGGACAAAAAAGCTGAATTCAGAGGTGAGGTGAGAGTGACAACCCTTGACATCAAGACCAAATGTGGCATCAAAGAGCCCTAGCAAACTGGAATCAATGGGAATCAGGGAGCAAACTCCCCACTGGTTGGAATCATACCTGGCACATCGGGAGATCTGGTTGTTGGAGGTCAATCACCTCAGCTCCAGAAAATCTCTGCAAGAATTCCTCAGGAAAGTGTCCTAGGCCCAACCATCTTCAGTTGCTTCATCAATGATCTCCCATCCATCATAAGGTCAGAAGTGGGGATGCTCATTGATGATTACATAATGTTCAGCACCATTCACAATTCCACAATGCCAGGCAATGAGCATCTCCAACAAGAAACAGTCTAAACCACTGCCCCTTGAGATTCAATGATGTTACCATCACTGAATCCCCCACTTATTAATGTCTTGGTGGTCAACATTGACCAGAAGTTTAACTGGACTTTAGATTAAATTCACTACCATGTGGAAACAGGCCATTTGGCCCAACAATCCACGCCGACCCTCTGAAGAGTAACCCACCCAGACCCATTTCCCTCTGACTAAATGCACTTAACACTATGGGCAATTTAGAATGGCCAATTCACCTGACCTGCACATCTTTGGACTGTTGGAAAAAACCAGAGTGTCTGGAGGAAACCCATGCAGACACAGGGAGAACGTACAAACGCCACACAGACAGTCACCCAAAGCTGAGAATTGAACCCAGGTTCCTGGCACGATGAGGGAGCACTAAGCCACCATGCTGCCCCGTTTCAGATACATGGAGCCACCACTCACTCAAACTCTGCCACCGTACACAGATTTCACAGTTCATAGACTACAGTTTAGTCAATGATGCACTGCATGTATTACTTCCACTCAATAGTTCTTACTGCTGGGCAATTCAGGATGGTTAATAAATGCTGGCTTTGCCAATGACACTTTCATCTTATGAATGAATAAAAGAAAATCCTCATCTTCCCCTTCTGCTCTCTTTTAGATCTGGTGATGTGAAATGAGGTAGGTTTAATAAATTATGCCAGAGTTAAAGATTCCCTAGGAAATGTGAATATGTATGATAGAATTTAATATTCAGTTTGAAAGGGAGAAACTTAGTTTAAAAAGAATGTTAAGTTTAAATAAGGGAAATCACAAAGGAACCGGATCAGAACTAGCTAGAGTGGATTTGGAAAGTAGTTTAGCAGCAAAGAGGATTAAGGAAACATGGCAGATATTTAAGAAAATAGTTCATGGCTTGCGACAGACACAATGGCTCCAAGAGCAGGTCAGAGGCTAAGAATACTGTGGCGTGTAACTCAACTTCTAACTCACTACATACGTTCGAGACACCACCCATGCCCACCACCTATTCCAAGACTTCCGTTTCCCCGGCCCCCAACGCCTCATCTTCACCATGGATATCCAATCCCTCCACACCTCCATCCGCCATGACCAGGGCCTCCAAGCCCTCTGTTTTTTTCCTCTCCAGACGTCCCCAACAGTACCCTTCCACCGACACTCTCATTCGTTTGGCCGAACTGGTCCTCACCCTTAACAAATTCTCCTTTGAATCCTCCCACTTCCTCCAGACCAAAGGGGTAGCCATGGGCACACGTATGGGCCCCAGCTATGCCTGTATCTTTGTTGGCTATGTAGAGCAGTTGATCTTCCTCCTCAGCTCTGGGAAGAGAAATTCTGATCTATCTGTACTGACTGTCAGTTCTGTGTCAGCCTAGTCAGTTTCTCTTCCAGCAATATGGCTCGCAATAAACTGTTTGTCAATTACACTTTGAGCTGTGTTTTGTGATCTCTACTCTATTGGGCAAATTTCTCCAACATGATGGCACCAAGATATTGTTCATGTTATATTAAAACTAACCAATGTTTCACAAAAAATCATATCTTTGATATTTTCAAATGATTCCATTAAAACTCTGAATAAGTGTAATACATTTTGAAGAACACTTTTTATCACTAGTTTTGTCACTGGATAACTGAATAATTACAGCCAGGTTCCAATGTACAAAATCCTCAATTCTCAAATAAATTCTATTTGTGAAATATTGTTACTGCATTTACAGCATTCACTGCCTCTGATATAAAACTGTCTGTTACTGTGTTTATGGACACAAAGCAATAAAAATTATTCAACATACCTGGAGGCTGTCATATTCCATGTTACCCTATCCTTGGTAACTGCTAGTTGAATATTATAGCACTTCAGTCCTGTTTGGATCTCTTTGAGTGATGAATCCTCCTCTCCTAAATCCCTTGTGAGAATTAAAATAAAATAGATTTGTCCTCTAGATAGAGCCATGAGCTGTTTTTGTTTTGGGAGGAACTGTAGGGAAATTGATTAAACACCTTTCGTCGAATGCACAATAAAACTTGACATCAAATCATGTTCAGTACTTTCTGTTAAGGTTTACGGATTTTAAAATGTATCATACTCACGTAAACCAGGCATTCCTTTTAAGAGCTATCACTAAATCTGTGCTTAATGATCCATTAATAGGTGCATATATGTGAGTTATTACAAGAAAATAAATATTTGACTTTATATCATACCATATAGCATTCACAATATTGTAAGGAGCATTACAGATACTGATGGCCTGAAGTGACACATTTGGTGTCCAGGCAAATACAGAAGCCATTTTGGAAACGGTGAGGACTCACACTCAGTTGATAACTCTGTTGGAGCGAGAGTGGTGGACTAAGACTCTAAGAGAACTTACTGTTCTTCTTCAAAGATATCAAGAGATTTTAAGCATCTACCTAGACATCAGTCACATTGAGTTCTGAAGGGTTACTGGACCTGAAAAGGACCAGCTCCTCTAGCTTATCTATCCATGTTCCAGGCTCACTTCCTGATGAAGGGCTTTTGCCCGAAACGTCGATTTCGAAGTTCGTTGGATGCTGCCTGAACTGCTGTGCTCTTCCAGCACCACTAATCCAGAATCTGGTTTCCAGCATCTGCAGTCATTGTTTTTACCCCTTCTAACTCACTAAAGCCTGTCCATCATCTACAAGTGTAATGGAATTCTCCCCACTTGTCCAGATGGGGCAACTCCAACAACACTCAAAAGGCTTGACACCATTAAGGATAAAACTGGATAGGCACTAGATCCACAAATATCTATGCCCTCCGCCACCGACGCACAGTAGCAGCTGTACAAGTGCAGAAATTCACCAAAAACCCTTAGACAGCACTTTCCAAACCCATGACCACTTCCAGTTAGAAGGGCAAGGGCAGAGATACATCGGGACAACAGCACCTGCACGTTCCCCTCCAAGCCACTCGACATTATGACTTGGAAATATATTGCTGTTTCTTCAGTGTCACTGGGTCAAAGTCCTTTCGTTCCCTCCCGAATGGCATTGTGGATGAACCCACAGCAGGTGGACTACAGCTAACCACCACCTTCTCAAGGGCAGCTAGGGACGGGCAATAAATGCTGGTTCAACCAGTGATGTCCATGTCCATGAGGGAAGAAAGAATTAAGCCTTTTCAAGTATTAAATCATGAATAAACGCAGAACACAAAATCTTATTTAATGCAGTTTTATATGGTATTTCTGACTGAATGCAACATGAAACAACAAAAGTTCATTTATATAGCACCTTTAACATAGTAAGGCATACTAAGATTCTTCATTGGAGGATAATGAGACAGAGCTTGAACGATTCATTCAGATTTTAAGATTTCCACAAATTGCAACAAATAGATTGCCTGTCTATGATTTCTTAATACAATAGATTTTGTAAGATAAATATTTAAAATATTGTGTCATAAAACATTGTTCCTGTTTTGGGAAAGGCTACACTTGTTTTGAGGAATTATTTTTACTCTTGAGTTTCCTCTCAAGCTGCTTTGCATATTGACAGACACATAAGCTAGCACAGTCAGGTGGTTTAGTGTGCATAGCTGTACATTGTGCCACAGTTGATCTGAATTGAACTGAGTGGAGTTGTATTCAATTCACAGAGAGTGGCGTCATGGAGTGTTGCCAATTTGCATGTGAGTGTTTGTTGAATGAACTGAGGTGCAAAGTTGTGTCAGTGATGAGAGACTCTCGCAGATAAAGGGCAGTCTGACAGTGCTGCCTGGAAGAAAGATTCTTAAATGAATGCAAGGTTGTACTGAGTGGAAAATAGACTCCACAGGGATGAGTGTAAGACTGCACTTTCTGGGAAGTGCATCTCCTTAGGCTGGGAAAGCAAAATAGTGTTGCTTGGAAAGATAGACTCATGGGGCTGTATAACCAGTGATACTAGAATTGTTTCCTGTCATAGTTAGACTGTTTGAACCTGTTATGTATGTTGGAGTTTGTATAAATTCGAGAGTTTCTAGCAGGTTTACAACAAAATTTCATAATTATTTCATATTTCAATATGAAATTTGGTGATTTTTTGGAACTTCCTACAGTGAGGACAATGAAAGCACGACGCAGAGACTCATGAGTCTTCGGCTGTGGCCGTGGTAGTGTGAGGACTCCTGGCTACGGTAGGCCTGAATTGTCGACTTGTGGACTCTGCGGGTCATCGTCTGTGGCCGTGGCGGTGCCTGGAGCAGGGACTCCTGGCTGCGGTAGGCCTGAATTGTGGACTTCTTTCAATATTTTCCTGCCTTTTTAAAATATTCAGCGAAATTATCTAAAATGCAGGTTCTATTTGGGTATTCCTGATTTGTTATCTCACTGGATCATAAAACATGGAAACAGACCCTTCAGTTCAACTTTCCATGCCGAGCAGACATCCCAATCTGACCTAGTTCCTTTGCCAGTATTTGACCCATGTCCCTCTATTCATATACCCGTCCAGATGCCTTTTAAATGTTATAATTGTACCAGCCTCCACCATTTCCTCATTCCATACATGTACCACTCTCAATATGACACTATGATCCTTTCCTCTAAATTCTGTGTCCAATAATCCTACTCCACTAGCTAACTGATGAAGGAGCAGCACTCTGAAAGCCAGTGCTTCCAAATAAACCTGTTGGACTATAACCTGGTGTTGTGTGATTTTTTAACTTTGTCCACCCCACTCCAACACCGGCACCACCACATCAATCTATATTTGAGAGAGCTTACTCGAGATGTGACTGGCCATCTAAGAAATGAAGAAAATACTCCCTTGTTTGAATAAGGGACAACGCTGCTGCATAGTAAGCACATGTGTGGAAGAAAATGAATGAAGAGGATAATGAAGGAATCCACTTCTTCACTCTCTGGCTCTCTGTTCACTGGTGGAAATGGAAAGCATGGCGGAAGGCGTTAACAATGAAAATGTGATCAATAATTCACAGCATGTGATTGTTCAAAGCACTGCACTAAGGCATCAAATATTCTACAAGTATAAATAGAACCCTGCATTATGCCACATATTCTATCATCATTAAAATTTAAAATTAAAAGCCACATTACGAGAGGACTGAATTCTCAGCTGGGGCCTCCTTTCAATGGATCATTTCCGAAATGCATTGGCAACTTTACAGATTTAAAATCTGTAATGGGGATAGTTGAACCCAGTCAACGTGGGTGAAGGATTATGAAGATGTTATTGGCTCCCTTGGCCTATGGAGGAGAAAGAAAGCAACTAAAATCCCCATTTGTAAATTCTAGTCAATGGTGCCAGCTTGAATAGATGTGTACGTTGGATACGAACAGGATTGGTCTCAGCTCTGAAAGTCAACTAGCTTATTGACTAACTGAAGGACTTACACTCCTGTCACACTCAATCATAGGCTGCTGGACCAGTCTTGTGGATGACAGGTGATTGTTATAGGACCATGTTGTAGGGTGAGGATAGAATGGGGAAGCTTGGAAGGAAAAACAGAATAAGAATCTTACTTTGAAAATATATAAAGAATCTCCTGGGCCAATTTTTAACGACAAAGGTCAGAGAGCAAACATTTGGACAAGAAACCCAAATGTCAGGTGCGAAGGTGTGAGGAATGTGGTGGGTACAATACATACTGTTCACAGCTCAGTTTTGTCAATTTGACCCGTAGCACTAAGGAGAGTATCTCCTTCACATGGTCCATTACAGATTGAGGATGTGCTGCTGCATTAAAATTAATAAGGTGATTTGACATACACTAACAAAAATGTGCGAACTTTTGCAGTTCTTGTATCCTTTAACTATTATTTATCAACTGTTCCCTCTATAAATCATGTTGCTGACAATTCATGGAATAACTAAGAATCAGGAACTTGCAATAAATGAGATTCGCAATTTGCATTGAACCCAGAGATTATGGAGAATTGATTATTTTTGTTAAAAACTAAAAGAGGTATTCTGAATAGCATAGGAAGAAATGTAGTATCTCGTGTAGGATTTAAAATAATACTACCAATTATCATCCAAATGAGGTAACTGGGTTGTGAAGATATCCTGGCAAAACCTAAAAACATATTAATAAATATTAGTTGTGATTCTGCACCAGGACTACATTTGCTTAATAGTCCTGAATGTTTTAAGCCGACAGACAATTTAGAATGGTCATCTGGCTCACAGTGTAATGAACCTTTGCATGCTGGAATCTACACATGTTGATATTAAAATCTTGTTCTTTGCCATCAGAAAGCATATCTGATTGTACATGTTTTAATTCAACAAATCAGATGTTAGCAATTCTGTGGTTCATTTCTCAGCATAAACCCTTGACCAACTAGTGACAATCTGCCTGGTTTAGAATTTAAATAAGGCTTGGCATTAACTAACTGGCACATCCATCACGGCAATGTCTCTACCAACAAAGCCTGATTTCCAAACAATTAGATGTCTCCTCTCACAATAAATAAATTGTTGCTTTCCCTTTACATTAGATATTTCTTCTGAGTGCAAGATGAAGAACTTTAACAAAGTGTATTACTTTTCAGCAGTGCTCAAACACTTCTGAAACACCAAAGAATTGTTTGCATGCTTGCTCCTCATGAACAACAAAGAGTGACATTTCTATGTTCCCTGAAGGTATCCATTACTTGCTTCAGTATTTGGGAATTCCAGTCACCCAATATAAAACCTGAAAAGCATGTTTAATAAGAGGATTCCAGGCTAATGATTGTAAATTACCAACCATTTCCTTATCTCAGTCCCCTAAATCCCAGAAGTCAATAGTTGGGTTTTCTTGCTTCACATATACAGTATTTTGCTTTACTGAACACCTTCATACCTGATGTCCAAAACTTATCCATGTTAACATCTGTCCTCTTATTTCTACTAGAGTCAAAAAACAAACTGCAGATGCTGGAATCCAAAGTAGACAGACAGGAGGCTGGAAGAACACAGCAAGCTAGGCAGCATCAGGAGGTGAAGAAGTCAATGTTTCAGGTGTAACCCTTCTTCAGGACTGAGGGTGGGTGTAGGGGGAGCTGCAGATAAAGGGGGAGGTGGGGACAGGGTGGTGAAGTCGGGATAGGTGAAGACAGGTAGAGGGTACGACCTAGTTGGTCAATGGGAAGAATGAAGTCGGGCAATGGAGAGAGGGGTAATATTTGAAATTGGAGAACTTAATGTTGTGTCCTCGGACTATAGGGTGCCCAGGTGGAAGATATGGTCCCAAAGGAATAATAAGGTGGGATCAACTCACTCCTCAGCAGTTGCTGCAATTTACTTAATAAATTAACCACTTAAATTCAGGCAGGGAGTGTAATGAAAGAAAAGTCTTGGAGAAAGGTAGATTTCTGTTGAGTGCTGTAAGTGATAAAGAATTCAGCAAGTGCACAAGATGGATCTTAAGCTGAAATATCGATACAGCCTGAGTTTGATGCATGAGGCATTCCTGATATGGGGGCTTAAGTCAGCATTAGGAATGACCATCTAGGGACTTGTTAAACAACTGATTGTTTCTCATGCATGCAGGATAATAGTGAAGTCCTGCTTTGCTAATAAATCGTATAAATCATCAGAGATATTAGTGCACGTGGATCATGTAGTTTAAATAAAATTCTTGGTTGCAAAGATCCAGTAGAAAGGAATATCTGGCCACACTTTCAATAATACCAGCTAATGCTCAACAAAGGAGGTGCTCAGCATTTTGTTGACTCGAGCTTTAACTAATGCCCTCTCTAAACTACAGCCTGCAGTAAACAAGGTGTTGCCAGTTCATTCAAGCAATGAAGTGATACTCACTGTTTCAGTTTTGTTGGTGCTTGATCAGTGAGAAGATCTGGTGATTGATAATCTTTGGAAAGTTTTCTGGGCGATTTTGTTGAGACTTCAACAATGCTCAAGCCACTGTTATTCCAAAAAAAAACTGGAAGGATTTCACATCAAAAGAGTACATATTGTGTCACTCTACAATTTTGGAGACATTACAAGAGCCACCCATTGGAATAGTCACCTTGTTAGCAGTCCTCCTTGGCCTGAATAAGGAATAGAAGGAGGACACAAAGACAGACAGTGTAACATCAGAGGGAGGGATCAGAAAGTGGGGTTGGTTCCTTCCCCACTACAGGTGAAAGAAATTCGCTCCTACTCTGGACGTCCTCAGCCAGAACATCCGAAAGCTGCATTTGAGAACTTGACTACCGTCTCTCTCAGTTCCTGTAACATATTTGTGTGTTTTGACCTGTTCCCTTCACATCTTTAATGGAAGTAGGTGGACCCCATGTAATGGCCAGGATTTTGTCAGCAGTGTGCCATTACTGATGTTGTAACCAGAATTCTGCACCACATCCACTTTCTCTCATTTTGCTTTCTCCCTAGCAGTTTTAATTACAATTCTGAATGCCAGCAGCTTGTATGTGAAATGTGTTCAATTTTGCACTGGGAGAAGCATTTAATTGATGAAATCTGTGATCAGCTGACAATGTTGCATCAATGGACAGTTCATTACAGAGCCCCCAGTTATAACTTACTCATCCATCTGTGTTGCTATTGACATAAGGCTTGAGATCACAAAGATGATACAGGTCTCTTTCAGAATTATATTTTACTTACAAATATTTCAAATTATCCTGTACTGGTTTCACTTTATTCATTTGTGCATCCCTGCTATTTGTTTAATCTCACTTCGGGAGTTACAAATATTGGCACTTCATCAGTGGCACACACTGATGCTTCCTGGAGAGTTAGGGACAACTCTGTTTTGTGGAAGAACCAAAGTAATGTATTTTCATGAACGCTTTGTTGAAGACTCAAGTGCAGGACTCGAGGAGATGGCCGAACTCACAATCCCAGCTGGCCCATCCTTTTATGAATTGTAAAGGACATCGTCCAAGATCACTCTCAGCTGGTGTACTTAAAGTGTTGTCGGTGAGCTAAGAGTCCGGTAAGGACTCTGCCAGCCAACATCCTGAGGACATAAATGTGGGCAGTGTGACAGCCACCATTTCTCATTTTCTTACCTTGATTAACTGTCTCCACCAGTACTCCCGACCTCTACCACAGTCAGGACACTGAGTCCTTCTGACTTCATCACTCCTTACTCTCATTGACGAGTACTCATGGCATGGAAATGTATTACAGATAGGAAATTACCACAGGCTGGCCTTATAGTTGACACATTCAAACAGGCCACTGACTTTCTCACTGCATCTCAACCATTGGGAACTCAAATTATCCCATTCTGCGTAATTAGGTCACCCTGCCTGTCACGTTTCCTGTGCTTTTAGTCTCCATAAAATCCTCCCTATTCTGTTTCATGAAAACTGAACCTAAGCAGCATTTCACTGATATATCTACAGGTTTCTTGTTAGCACCCCTAGGCAGGTTCAGGGTATAGTAGTGATCAGTTAGGACCAGAATTGTGTATCAAATCCAGAGTTTCAAACCAACTAGTCTCAGTAGCACTAAATCCATTTATTGCTTGTTTTCACCTTTTGCAGAATGCCCCTATTGATTTTTATACTGTCTTCCGTGGCCTCAGGGCATCCACCACTTTATTGCGAATGAATTACTTTTTGAAGTGTATCATTTTTATATTGTAGGAATTTCTTCAGCCAGAGGGTGGTGAATTTATGGAACTCATTGTCACAAAAGACTGCGACGGCCAAGTCATTGAGTGTGTTTAATACAGAGATAGATAGGTTCTTGATTAGTAAGGGGATCAAGGGATTATAGGGAGAAGGCAGGAGAATGAGAAACATATCTGACATGATTGAATGGTAGAACAAAATCAATGGGTCAAATGGCATAATTCTGTTTCTATGTCCATGGTCTTACACAACAGCCAATTTGCACACAATATGATTCACCAAAAAGAAATGAGATAATGACAGATAATTTGCTTTAGAAATATTGATTTAGGAATTACTATTCTCTGGGGAGAACTTTTCATGACTTCCTGCAGTGGAGAAGGAGGCCGTTTGGCCTATTAAGTCAGTGCTTGCTATCTACAAGAGCAAATGATCCAACTCTACTCTCTCAGCCTTTTCCTATTGTCCTGCGAATTATTTTAAACGTCATGCAGTGGGATCCTTTTCATTCATCTGATAGAACAGAATGATGTAACATTTAATCTAAAATACAATACCTCTGAGTGTGCACCAATCTCTCAGGATCAATGTGGGTGCTTTGCTCACTCTGCAGTGTGCATTGAACCACCAAACTTCCAATTGCAAAAGGCAATAGGCCCATTGCTGAGTTCTCAATGACACTTGAGATATTACTGGAGACGCTGCAGTACTGCACCGCAATGATCATAGAATCCATAGAATCACAGAATCCCTGCAGTGTGGAAACAGGTCCTTCGGCCCAACGAAACCACACCAACCCTGCAAAGAGCAACTCACCAAGACCCATTCCCCCACCCCATATACGGTATTTACCCCTGACTAATGCACCTAACCTACACATCCCCGAACACTATGGGCACTTTAGCATGGCCAATTCACCTAACCTGCACATCTTTGGATTGTGGGAGGAAACCGGAGCACCCGGAGGAAAACCATGCAGACACAGGGAGAATGTGCAAACCCCACACAGACCAACATCAGAATCAGCATCTTTTGAAGAAACAAGAAAAGCATTTTTAAATACCTATTAAAAATGGCCAACTCTGTTTATGCCAGAAGGTATCTTGTTGATGTTACACTCAGTGAGAGGAGGTGATAATGGAATGGTATCATTGATCTGGTAATCAGTTTTAATCCACCACAGAAACTATTGAAATTTGAATTCAATAAAAATCTGCAATTAAAAGTCTAATTATGACCATAAAACTATTGTCAATTTTTGTAAAAGCCCATCTGTAATACTAATATCCTACAGGGAAGGCAAACTGCTTTCCTTCCCTGATCTGGCCTACATGTGATCCAGACCCACAGCAATGTGGTTACTTGTTAACTGCCCTCTGAAGTGGCCTAGCAAGGTCACTAGGGATGGGCAACAAATATTGACCCAGTCCGCAATGCCCACATCCCACAAATGAACAAATAAAAAGTACAGTGCTTTCACGGCCTGGCAATGAATCTGCACAGGGACAATCATGCATCACATTATTCATCATCTAATCTCTGATGCACTCAGTGTGAATATTTGCGTACTGATCACCACCTGTCAAACATAAATCAATGGGTTAGAGACTAGGACATGAGTGCAATCATGAGGGAGATATCGCAACAATGCAGCACTGTTAGAATGGTACCTCGATGTGTTCTTTACAGTGGGTGGCGTTTCAGCTTTATTTTAGACAAAACTTAGAAGTAACAGATCTGAACATCAAGAACAATTGGGATACAGATCACCAAAACTGCCATTTGGGAGCAAGAGTTGTCAAACACACAGTGAGACAAGTGAATGAACATTACAGAGGCTTCAGGGCATACATGACATCTTCTGAATGTCTTTTCCAGTTGGTAGGAGATGTCCCTCTGACCTCTCCTGACAGTTGACATTATGATGGCGCACACGCTAGTTGATTTATTTGGGTCTTAATGTCAAGCTGGCAGGATTTACAGGGCAGCTTCCACTAAAGCAGGAATTCATGAAATGTTTCTTTGTGAGCTCAACCAATGCTATAACTTAACTGCTATTCTGCCCTATTATAAGCATAAAGTTTCGATACACTCTAATTACATGCTGATTAGTTTTACATGTGGCTTCAGGCTGACTGCTTTGTGCCATTGTAAGAGACTGGGCTCTTCCTCAGCCAAATGATCTCATTAGCAGTTGGTGTTGGCAACTGAGGGATTTGGTCCACAGTGGTCAAGCAGGAAACAGATCATCAATGCAAATGAGAGACAAGACAAATGTTGTAAATCTAATATCTGAATCCTAAACAAGATATCACTGACACGTGTTCGAGCATCTGAATCACTGACATGCACTTTACCATCAAAGAATGGGAAATTTTTTAGTTATATGTTGCTTTATGGGCTAACATCTTAGAAAAATACGTTTCGATTTAGCAGCTTGTCCCATGTGAGAGTTTGAATTTTTCATCTGTTTAATCCTGGGGGGATTGCTTAACAATTCAATAAATGGACATGTAAAATTCTACTTCCTTTATTAAAAAATGTTCAGTTTCACAGTTGGAATCCTATAAACTTCCACAATACTACTGCAAGATAACATAATAAAATTGTAACAGGTAAAAGACCACTAATATCATATCTCCCTGTAGAATACATTCCAGCCATTTTTAGTGACTCCGTTACCAGGATGTCCTATTCCTCCCATACCCGTTAAATGAAGAATGAAGCCCTTTTTACAGACAGCATCTCTTCGCATTCATCATTAGATGCATACAGAAAAACATTTGTGCTGGTTGTATTTCTGAAAGCTTAAAAGTGTTAACATGTTAATGATGTCTGACTCTGTATATAAGAAGGGAATCAGACTACATTAAACAATCAACTGGAACTCCTTGTGGGCGGCACGGTAGCACAGTGGTTAGCACTGCTGCCTCACAGCGCCAGAGACCCGGGTTCATTTCCCACCTCAGGCGACTGACTGTGTGGAGTTTACACGTTCTCCCCGTGTCTGCGTGGGTTTCCTCCAGGTGCTCCGGTTTCCTCCCACAGTCCAAAGATGTGCAGGGTCAGGTGAATTGGCCATGCTAAGTTGCTCGTAGTGTTAGGAAGGGGTAAATGTAAGGGTATGGGTGGCTTTCGCTTCGGCGGGTCGGTGTGGACTTGTTGGGCCGAAGGGCCTGTTTCCACACTGTAATGTAATGTAATCTAATCTAATCCTTTTGGAGACAGATGGGGATCATTATGTCTTCAGGCAACAGTGTAAAATAGTTGATAGAAGGGTAAGGTAAGGAACAGCCAAGCCGAGGTTAATGTTGTATTTCATATGATTCAAAGGGAAGCATATTTACTAAAAACAAGGGCCAATATGCCCACAAAGAGATAACGTAGAATACTGACGGTGGCTATGGTTCGTTTTGAATTATGTTTTATCGTGTGGTGGAAGAACAGAACGTTATTTTAGATATGCCGTTCTCCCAAATATATGCTGCTCAAGTGCAATGCCTCTTCTGCAAGACCTACGTTACAGCGAACGATTTTGTTGCAACCAGTGAGATAGAATCACAACACCTCTAAGTCCTTTTAACGTGCAGCCATGCTTTTCTCCAAGTAAAAAGCAGTTAACGTTTTTCACCAGAAATAACAAGGAGTCAATTACAAAGTTTTTTCAAGTGAAAGAAAGATCTACAGTTGAGCCTTTCAACCTCATCCACCATGAGGTGATGCCTGTGCTGTGAAATCTTACTGAATACAACAGAAACGTAACATGAAGTTTGAACACACAGGCAGTCCAAAGATCATGAAGCAAGGATTCTTTATTCCAGCAGCAACAGGTCATTACAAACATAAAGAGATATTAAGGATAAACCAGGAACTCTTTAGTAGAGATATATATGAAGTTAGGACTTCCTTTCACTGTCTGTTTCTTGCTTCCACCAAAGACGTACTATTTTTTCCCTACAAGAATCTATTCAATAGCCTAAGAATCCCTCCATCATCATCATCATCATCATCACCACCTACTGTTGGAGGTCCCATTATGGAGGCAAGGTTCCAAGCTCACATGTTAAACTTGTAAACCAACTGAGATATGGGGGGGCCTTTTCACACTTCCCAGGAGGAAATGCTAACTGATTTCCATGTTCTTGTGGGGGGGATGTTATTAATTTCAGCTGAGAGTGTTATTTTTTATTAATTTGCGTTCAGTCCATGAACTTGTGTGTTGAAGTGATGCTTGTGGCCATACTTAAGTTAGTTTTTTTTGGATCCCTTTTAAGCCCATTTCAGCCCATGGAAGTCTCAGGTATGAAATCAGATGATGGGATTCAAATATCAGTCATCCTTATTTTATATAATTGTGCCAATACATTTACATTTTATCTTCACGCAAAGCTAATTTCTTTCTCTTTGTAGATCATGTATGTCACTGGTATTAATCCCTTTGCTCTACATTTTCCATCTTTACATCTCCTGGACAAGGCAATCACAGCCTGATACATTACTGCTAACTTCATTGCAATGGAAGTCATTACCAGCTAAAGGACATGAGCAGTCCATGATTATTTAGCTCATAACTTGCATCTTCCTCTGGAGAAGTCTTTATCTCCCTACATTACATCCCTTTTGATTTAAAGGAGATGAAGACTCAGCTTCAATATTATAATAAGCCTTTCTCATATGATAGTCATGACATGCTATATTTCGCCAGCATGCTGTTTGCTCTCCTCGGCTCCGTATGAGTATAACATCTCAAAAAAAGGCATATTCATGACTTCTGCATTCTGATGAAGGCGCTCAGTATGTTAACTCTTGCTTTCTCACTACAGATGCAGCCAGACCTGCTGAGTTTCTTCAATTTTTCTGTTTTTGCAACCACTTCTAGATGCGCAATGGGATAGCCTCACCTTGGGAGAACCACCTTAGTGATCATGGTATCTCCCCTGCCAGGTAACTATGTATTATTAATTATGTGTACATTCAGGAAAATAATAATTTAAGGATTATAACAAAAAGTTCTTGTACCTACTATTTGCTTTTTTAAAATTGTTCTCACTTGTCTTTTTCAGTTCTTCTTTATATTCCTTACCACTCTATTTCTTTGTTTTATTTAAACACACTCCTCATAATCACTGTTAATTGATTTTCATGATCTGAAATAGCCTATGTTTAATAGGGAGCTTGGATGTCTCTGAAGGAAAAAGAATTTCAGAGAATGTTGAAACTTAGCCTCTAACCGGCGACACTTAAAACCAGCAACACTGGATCAGATCTGTTGGATTGTAAGTAGGAAAAGCCCAACTACTCACTTACATTAGTCCATTGGACGTCAACTCCATTAAAGACCTCGCCCTTACCTCAAGCATTTGATACCATACAAGTCCTAAAACAAGGCTAGAAATGAGAACTTTGTAAGCAACAGGCTTAACACTATAGAATGTCTCTAGGTTTACACACAATGGAACAGCACCATCAAATCAGTATGTTTATCATGTGTTTTAGGCCCATAAACTAATGACTAGTAAGACAGTACATAAATAAATTAGCACACAGCATGATGCTTTGATGAAAGCCTTTGATTTTTATTTTAAACCCAAAAGAAGCTTGATGATAGAACAAGCAAGGTTTAATCTACAGTATCCGTCTCTGGGAGATTCAAAAAAGCTCTTGCAATAGATTTATGTCATCTAGCACAATGTTGCATGTACAGAGATTTGAAGGATGAATTAATTAGAGACTTTACAGTAGTTGATGTGAAGGGAGAGAAGTTGTATAATCTCCTTCAATCCAAAGAGAGAACTTATTGTTGGAGCAGACAATCCAATTCAGCACATAGGCAGAAATCAGGGCCCAAGGTCAGTCAGGACTGTGAGGAAACATTAAGCATTCTTCTAAAATGATCCAATTGTTATGCTCCAAGATGGCACTGCCACCCTTTCAAAAAATCACCAAGACATCAAATGAAAGGGAATAAATGTTATTGACACTGAAGCAGTCTATGACCATACGCCAAGGCTGGACAGCATCCAGGTTGCATGGATAATTGGCAAGTGATCTTCATACCATAGGCATAGATAAAGGCTATTTCCAACAAGAAATAATCTAACCATCACCCTTGGATGTCTATTAACATTTCCATTGTTAAAATCCCCTGTCAACAACTTGGTGGTTACCATCAATCAGAAATCGAATTGGCCTAGCTATATAAATACTGTCTTTAGTACAGAAGGCCAGAAGCTAGACATTTGACAGCAAGCAACTCATCCACTGTCTCCCCAAAGACTATCTAAAGACACAATACAAGAGTGTGATAGAATACAGTGCATTTGCCTGGATGAGTACAGCTTCAGCAATATTCAGGAGGTTGTTTCTACCCAGTACAGAGCAGCCTGCTTGATTGGCACCACATCCACTACCTTCAAAACGCACTCCCTTCCTCATCAATGCACAATTGCAGCATCTAGATGATGTTATTACAATAACTCAACAAGGCTCCTCTGAAACCACCTTCCAAACTCACAATGCCTTTCATCTTGAAATGCATCAGATACATTGGTACACTACCACTTGCAAGTTCTTTTCTAAGCCAAACACCATCCTGACTTGCCACTATATATTTATTTCTTGACTGTCACTGGGCCAAAATTCTAGAACTTCCTTCCCAACTTCACAGTGGATGTTCCCACACCTCAAGGAGTACAGCAGCGCAAGAAGACAGCTCACTAGCACCTCCTCCAGGACATTCAGAGTTAATACATGCTTGCCCCACCAGCAATTCCCACATCCCATGAACACAAACAAAATCAATGCAGGAGGTCCTCAGGACCAACTGTCTTTAGCTTCTTCATCAAAAAACTTTCTTCCATCATAAGGTTACAAATGGGGATGTTCACATGTGATTGCACAATGTTCAGCACCATCTGTGAATCCTCAGACACTGAAGCAGTCCAAATCCATGTGCAGCAAGACCGGGACAAAACCCAAGTCATAAGTAACATTCATACCACACAAAGGACACATTGGCAACAAGAGAGACTCTAAATATCACCTCTTGCCATTCAACAGCATTAGGATTGCTGAGACTTCCCCCTCACCCCCAACATCAAAATCCTGCTATTTATCATTGTCCAGACACTGCACTGGCCCAGCTATTTAAATATCATGGCTACAAGAATGGGAAAAGGGCAAGGAATTCTGCCTTCTTTCTTGCCCATGTTTCCAAGGTGTAAGTCAGGACTATAGTGGATAGTTTCTACTGGAATGGATGAGTGCAATTATCCTGTATGGTAATAGATAACCAATACAAACATCACTCATTGTACATTGTGAATGTTCATGAAAGCGCCTGTGTCCACCCCTTTTGGTCCTGAGTGATGTCCAATATTTCTCAGATACCCAGGAAGGGGAAGATGCCTCGAAAATGTGAACAACAAGTCAAGCTAGCTGTCTTACACTGCTACCATGCAGCAAACCCATGAACGATTTTCTCCACTAACAATATGTTGCCGTCAAGCTCCAAAGACTTTTTACCTGCCACATAAATTGTACACCTTAGTCATTGCATAAATAAATCCTACAGAGATTTCACAGCAGATATCTACTTATCACAAGGTGCAGAGCAACAACACATCAATCAATGTGGTGGCCAAGCATTTCAAAAGACATAAAAGCATATAGGATTACATTTTGTCATGGAAAATGTGTGCAAAATACACCAAGTGCAAAAGAAGTCAATGACTTCATCAAGATTTCTGGAAAGGTCATGGGAAAGGCTAGCAATGCATTTGTTCAGTTTTAAAGGATATGTGTTGGTACATCTCAGTGAGTACTATTCAAGATGCATTGAAGTGGATAAACTTCAATGAAACGCACCAGACTCAGCGATGAGTACACTTACCGATTTTTATGATGCATGGTTTCCCAGAATAAATAACATCAGACAATGGACTTCAATTCATGAATGAGGAATGCAGGAAATTTGGAGCCAGGTATTAACCAGCAGGCAAAATTCTCCACGTTATCCTCATTCACAGGAAGAGACAGAAAGACTGTCAAGTCTATGAGGTCCAGAATGTGAAATCCCTGACACCTAAGAAACCAGACTGGGAATTAGCTCGACAATTTATAGAGCAAGACTATTAAACAATGGGCACCTTCCAGAGAAATTGGTCATAGCGATTCTAAAAATGGAAGTACCAGTTTTAGAACACAAATTCAAAACAAATATAACCACTCAAAAGCATGAAAAGAAGATACAATCAGCAAGCCAGCATTGGTGGTACAACCCTACACACAAGGTGAAAATCTGTCAATCTTAAAAACCAGTGCAGAAAGTCTGGCTAAGGAACAGAAGCCATGGTCATCAGACAATCTGATCAACCAAGATCATATGTTAGATAAAAACAATGACTGCAGATGCTGGAAACCAGATTCTGGATTAGTGGTGCTGGAAGAGCACAGCAGTTCAGGCAGCATCCAAGGAGCAGTGAAATCGACATTTCGGGCAAAAACCCTTCATCAGGAATAAAGGCAGTGAGCCTGAAGCGTGGAGAG